>NC_133655.1:33522787-33822787 GCF_009905375.1 Apium graveolens | reverse complement strand
AACTTAGGAGATAACTTCCTGTCGTGCCACCTTTTTATTTTTTTCTTGTACATTTTGTTGTTCTCGTACGCTTGAAGTTGAAATTCATCAAGTTTATTTAACTGAAGCATTCGCTTCTTCCCAGCTGCATCTAGATCAAGGTTTAA
This sequence comes from Apium graveolens, assembly GCF_009905375.1. Lineage (NCBI taxonomy): Eukaryota > Viridiplantae > Streptophyta > Magnoliopsida > Apiales > Apiaceae > Apium > Apium graveolens. Next base: position 33,822,641 of record NC_133655.1, on the reverse strand, counting down.
CTTTTTCAATGCCCAATAAGCCTTATGCTCAAGCTCCGCAGGTAAATGACATCCCTTACCATAGACAAGTTAAAACGGGGACATCCCAAGTGGAGTCTTGTATGCTGTTCTATAAGCCCAAACAGCTTCATCGAGCTTCAAAGACCAATCTTTCCTTGACTAATAAACAACTTTCTCTAGAATACGCTTGATCTCTCTATTAGACACTTCAGCTTGACCATTAGTCTGCGGATGATAGGCAGTACTGATGCGATGATTCACATTGTAGCATTGCGTCATAGAAGTGAACTTACGATTGGAGTATGAATGGATGATTCCTTTTATATCTGCTATAGTTCATCCAATGGCCGATTTGAATTCTTTCAAGATCCTCAAGAGCTTGTCCTCATCACTACCTGAAAGGTCAGATGCAATAATAACAGGTAAAGTAGATGCATCACCTAAAAAAGCATACCTCAAGTGTTTAGGCAATGGTTTAAGCTCCAAAGTAGGTGCTTCCTCAATAGATGGTTTGAGCTTTCCTCAACATTCTTGAGATTAGTATTACCAAGAGATTAAAATGGCATGTCTAGCTTTCGCTTCCAAGGAGAAGCATTTATATATTGTAGTTGCTCATTGCCTTCCTCATCTTCACTGTCAAATTCCCCCAATAAGGATTTTTCTAAGGCATCAGACCTTAGCACATGATCAAGTTCTGAAGTTACTGCAGAATCAATCAAATCCACCTTGAAGCACTCCTCATCTTTTATAGGGAATTTCATTGCATTGAATAAATTGAATGTCACATCCTGATCTTGCACCCGCATAGTAAGTTCACCTTTTTGCACATCTATCAAGGTACGGCCTGTAGCCAAGAAAGGTCTTCCCAAGATTATGGGAATCTTCTTATCTTCCTCGAAATCCAGAATGACAAAGTCTGCAGGAAAGATGAGCTTATCCACCTTTACTAACATGTCCTCCATGATGCCTCATGGGTATGTAATAGAACGATCAGCCAATTGTAGAGACATGTAGGTGGCCTTTGGATCAGGAAAATTCAGCTTTTTGAAGATAGAAAACGACATTAGATTGATGCTTGCTCCCAAATCGCAAAGGCACTTGTCGAATGACAACTTTCCAATGGTGCAAGGAATGGTGAAGCTACCTGGATCCTTAAGCTTTGGAGGTAACTTTTGTTACAACACAACATTGCACCCTTCCGTTAGAGCAACGATATCAAGATCATCCAGTTTCACCTTCCTTGAAAGAATACCTTTCATAAATTTTGCATAACTAGGCATTTGCTCCAGAGCCTCAGCGAAAGGTATGTTGATGTGAAGTTTCCTGAACACCTCCAAAATCTTACCAAACTGCTTATCCAGCTTTTGTTTTTGCAATCTCTTAGGAAAAGGTGGTGGAGGATATAGTTGTTTCTCCCCTGTATTACCCTCAGGTAGAGTGTGTTCAACAGTAGTCTTCCTTGGTTCCCCATCTTTCTCCTGTTGCTTCTCTTCTTCATCTACAACTTCAGCTTCTCCATCTTTTGCTTTTTCAGCTTCAGCAACTTTTCCAGACCTTAAGGTAACAGCTTTGACTTGCTCTTTAGCTTCCTTCCTTCCTGGCACTTCATTATCGTTGGAAAGTGTGCCAGGTTGACGATTGAGCATGGAATTGGCTATTTGACCAATTTGATTCTCCAAGGTCTTGATAGAAATAGCCTGACTTTTGCACAACAGCTTTAGCTCCTCGAAATCAGCACTAGAAGGTGGAGCAGCACCTCCTTGTTGAGGATATGATTGCCTTTAAGCTTATTGCTGAGGTTGCTGGAATCCAGGTAGATTAAACTGTTTACTTACAGCTTGCTGATATGGTTGCTGAATAACATTCTGATTATTGCTCCAGCTGAAATTGGGATGATTTCTATTGTTAGAATGATAAGTAGCTGGCACAGGCTGCTGCGGTCGCTGATAATTGTTCACATACTGAACAGATTCATTAACAAGAGAACACTGATCCGTAGCATGAGAACCTGCACAAAGCTCACAGATAATAGCTATTTGATTGACTCCATAGTTGGCTAAAAAATCGACCTTCATAGACAGCGCTTGGAGCTGCACTGCAATAGCTGTAGCTGCATCAACTTCCAGAATACCTGCTACCTTCCCAGACATCATCCTTTGAGTTGGGTTTTGATGCTCGTTTGCAGCCATAGTTTCAATGAGATTATAGGCCTCAGTATAGCTTTTGTCCCACAAGGCGCCTCTAGCAGCTGCATCAAGCATGGCCGAGATTGGGCCCCCAAACCATTGTAGAACCCAGTGATCACCATCCAGTCAGGCATACCATGATGTGGACACTTTCTCAACATCTCCTTATAACGCTCCCAAGCTTCGTACATAGATTCTGTTGGTTGCTCCGTAAACTGAGTAAGAGTACTCCTCATAGCTGCAGTCTTGGCCATTTGATAGAACTTTACCAGAAACTTTTGCGCAAGATCTTCCCAAGTAGTGACGGACCCAGCTTGTAAAGAATGTAACCAATCCTTAGCTTTATCCCTTAGAGAGAATGGGAAAAGCCTCAGCTTGATAGCCTCATCAGTAACACCGTTATATTTGAAAGTACTGCAGATCTCGACAAAATTCCTGATATGCATGTTGGGATCTTCAGTCGCAGCACCTCCGCAAGAAATAGAATTATGCACCATCTGAATAGTGCCCGACTTGATTTCAAAAGTATTGGCCTGAAAAGCCGGATGAATGATGCTTGACTGAATGTCATCAATTTTAGGCCGAGAAAAGTCTATAAGAGCTGGATCTGCTAGAACTATACGATCACCCATGATTACCGGTTCTTTCTTGTAACACCCCCAAATCCGGGGTCGGGGATCCGTGTTGTCACGAGTTCCATTTCCCTTAATAATACTTAATCTTAATAATCAACCAACTACTGCGTACGGTGACCCCACAATATACACACACACCACAAGTTATAGTCTCAGAGATGAATACCAAAAATAACACAAGTCATTTTATTCCACAATTATAAGTCATTACACCTCAAAAGGGTTTCTGAATAAATTTACACATTCTTTGCCATTATTATAATTCATAAATATACATAAGTCCGGTATAACAAAAGTTGAAAGCCTAGCCTATTGGTAGACCCTACCTCAGCTACAACGGCATCAACGCCTATAGGAAACTGCGGAACGTTTCCTATCCGCTCGTGAATTGAGAGCTTGATCTTGTTCATCTTGTCTATCTGTTGTTGTGTGATGAAAAAAGAAAGCAAGGGTGAGCAACAAGCCCACCGATATAATATGTATTATAATTAACAATATATGAGCATTCTCATAGTACTCATGAAAGTCTTGGTCAAGAAGAAATGAACCAAGTTTGTTATTTTAATGCGACGAAGTCGCAAAATATTCAGTATACATATATACTTCTCAAATCTTTGAAATCCTCTGACATGTATAATATACACAGAGTTCCAGTTTATAACTGTATAAAATATCGTTGCAAGGTGATCTCATATATCAAACCTTGTCTCAACATTTTTCTGAAAATCTTTGTCATGCATAAGATAATCATTTACTAGATATAAGTTGAAAAGATGAAGTTACAAGATACTCCCATATACTTATATCTTTTCCGAATACTACTTGAACTACCACCGTTCAAGTTATAATTAGTTTCAAAATTTCATCACACAGATGAGACTATAAGATAATACTTGAATAGATTTAATCTTTGAAATATTATTGAATGAAATGAAGTTACGAGATACTTCATTAAGTCCCGATATATATATATATATATCCATATATATCTCTCTCATACATTTCCTGAAAACCTCTGTCATGTAAAGTATGAACAGAGTTGCGATATCCAATGAATTTGGAAAGAAAAGAATTTTGGCATAAACCCGATATCTTGCTGATCAGGCAAAGATACCAATAAGTAACCTTTTCTACTGTAGATGGATGAATTCCTCGCCGGTCATCACCCTGGCCACATTAGGACCTCACGCTAGACCGTTACCCGGCAACTCACGCGTGGATGGACTGTCACCCAGCTTCTTACACCTTCATAGACCGTACCCCGGCCTGTCGCTTATGCCGACTCAATTAGATGGACTTACTTCCCGAACATTGGGCAAGTAATCAAATTGTTTTCTCAAAACAGCAACCTCGTTGTGAATATAAAATACACCACAGAGCCGGATCCCTAAGATTTTTGAGCGAATATTCAAGTCTCCTTCGAAAGGAAGATCTTAAATCTTAAAACGAGTTTTGGGATCCGCTCTAACTTTTAAAATCATTTTGAAGACTCGAAAACATTTTTAAGAATGTTTGGAGTAATGCTGATTTAATGAAATAAATCAGTCCCGATATATTAGAAAATATCTGAATATTATTATTTAAATAATATTCCCATAAGGATAATCCTTATAAAAATAATTGAAGTAAAAGTTTTAAAACTTATACTTGAAATGAATAATAAGTAACCAAAGATATACTTATACGAAAGTACGATCTTTATTTGAATAATCGAAAATAAGTGTGATTATCGAAATATTATTCTTTAATAAAATAAAGAATATTATTTAATAAATAAGCGAAGTCATAAGTCCTGAAATGAATATTCAAAATAATATTCATTAAATAAAATAAACGGGGTCTTAAGTCCTCGAATGAATATTCAAAATAATATTCATTAAATAAAGTAAACGGAGTCTTAAGTCCTCGAATGAATATTCAAAATAATATTCATTAAATAAAATAAAGTTATCGAATAAACCTTATTCGATTAATAGTTTTGAAAACTATATCAACTACTGCTTATCTCTAGCATATGTATTATGCAGCTTATAAGCAATTGAATCAACAATTAGATATCAAGATTACGAAACAGACATGCATATATACCATATCACATGCTCCAATATATCGCAAGATTTGCTAATAACAATCATGCACTTATCACAAGATAATGCACATACATATATTTACATCACAACAACAGTATAACGGGTAGAAAACTTGCCTGAGTGTTCCCGGTTAGACTTAAGCTTAAAGTGGGTCCGATAACCTATGAACAATAACATAAGTCGGAATTAAACCACGGTCGCTTAAGAAACTAGACTTTAACCAATTGAACCCTAACGTTTGCTTATGGTCACTTCTACGCTTAACGAATCACATAAGTCGTTCGAGTACTCTTGGCTCCACCATTTTTAATAAATTAACCATTAAGAATTTTAAGGCGATTCTTTTGCGAGTACCCTAAAAAATACCTAATCCACTTTACATAATTGTTTCAATCTCCAATTAGTCATTTAAGGGCCTTAACAAAGGTTTCAAAGTAAGGAGAGGGGTAATGGTTCGTTCGTGAAACAACGTTACTTAAAATGGTCATTTCTCCTAAACCGTACATCGGAACCAAGTAATCCACATATCAAAACGAAGCTTACGACACGCTCTAGCTATACATGGCAATGTTACAGATTGTTTATTGATTTTTCTGTCCTGAACACTAAGAACAAGCAGTTGAATAAAAATGGGCATTACGACGACTATATTTACGAGTTTTCCAAGTTTCTCACTACACCAAAACCTCACCAAACAACCCACAATCATTAACACATCAAAAGCTCAACTAAATAATACTATAACAGTCCTTATTCTTCAGATTCTTCATCTCAACCAACCACAATCAAGTTCTATTAACTATAACAAGATTCATTCACCAAATCACTCCAAATCCAAATCAAACTACTAATAATCAAAGGTCATGCTTCTCATTTAGAAAATCTCATTTAGAAAACCAACCATCAAAATCACTAATAATCAAAGTAAAGGATAGGGTTTGAAGTTTATACCTTCCTTGGGAGGTGTTAAGTTGCTAGGAAGCCTTAGGGAGCCTCCTACAAGCTTGATCTTTCCAAAGAAATCAAGAACACAAAGTTAGGCTTTGAAGTTTGTAAAAGTCCGATTGAAAGAACTGTAAAAATGAGGGTCTTACCATGCTTATTTGGATGAGACTTGTGAACAAGAGTTGTAGGCCATCTCAATATCTTTCCAACGAGCTATAGAACACAACATTTGAGTGAGAAATGAAGGAGATACAGCAGTTTTAATGTGCTGGTTCTGTTTTGGCCGAGAGCAATGGAAATGGGGGAGGAAGATGAAAGCTTGTGTTGACTTGAACTTGTGGTGGAAATGAAATGATTTTAGGATATTTACTTGCCTAGTTGTTTTGTTTAAATTAGTGGAAAGTGACATAAGCATGGTGATGTCATCAAGCTTACATAATCCTTGCCACTTGTCTCATCCTTATGGTGGAAGCATCTTTTTAAGCTTAATCCTTATATTAAGATGTTAACTAAGTGCATTAATCTTGCACTAATTGACCCTCCTCCTTGCCTCTTGCATTACTTAGTCATTTAATTATTTTACGACTCGTTTATTGTTCATTTTTGTTGATCGTTTGAGGGATCATACACGGGATCTCATTACTTAGGTTTCCTTAAACCTTTCTTAATATTTTATATTCCTTTTATGATCCTCTCTAAAAATCCTTGAATTTAAATCCTTTTTATCATGTTACCTTATACTCAATTATTTTGGTATCTGGTAGATTTTCGGGAAAAATCAAAGTGTTAGAATTTGGATTCTGACGATCTTTACATACACTTATATACCATATGGAGTACTAATAAGATCTCAGAATATCAATAAAATAACTCCTACATAGTGTGACATGAAAAGTTTTCTTAATCAACATAATCAGTAAAATCACTATTCATCAGTGTTTCAAAGATTCCAAAAATTGGGGTTATTACATTTCTTTTCACTCTCTTTATCCGAATCTTCAAAATCTAACTTCTCCGGAATGTCAAGAAGTGAATCTGTCTCGTCAGCCATATCTAGAGTCCTCTTGCGAGTGCGAGAACGTGTTTGCATAAACGCTCGCTAGAGTACCTGAAACACAACCGGAAATAATAAGTAACAAGTCTTAATCAATAAGTCCTAATGACCACTGATGATAAATACATAAACTAAACAAATTAACACCGAGTCCCCGGCAGCGGCTCCAAAACCTTGTTAGGCACAAAGCATGCACTAATATTTCACGCAAGTATACGCGTTCGCAAGTAATATAGAATAATTTCTAGTTCGTTCCCACAGAGACTCAGACTAATTATATTTAATTAACACTTACTCACCAATATATGATTACTTCTCAATGTTAAGACAATAACACTTAAGGTTGATTAACTAATTAATAAATACTATTAACTACGAGAATTAAACACTTAAATTAACACTTGAATTAACAATATTAAACACAAATGAGATCATAAATTCATTACTACTTCATTCAATAGTTCTTGTTATTACCCTTAGCATGTAACGATGATGATATTAATCGAACAACACGAAACTGATAAAAGCCAACTTTCGTTGCACAAGTACCATTCTACCAAGAATCCACAATTAAGATAGAAGTTGAATAGGCATCAATTATGTTGAGACCCTATATGTCTACAAAATTTGACAACATAACGATTTAAGCGCAAGTTATTAATTATGATTACATAGGGCAAGTAAAACGGTTAGAGTTACCCACTAATCATGCATACAATACATGAACCTATGCTAGCATGGCAAGTTCCAAATCTCAAGATTCAATGTCGCTTCACAAGAGATTAACAGGCTATCTTATATGTTAGCGACGCACATAAGACGAATAAGCACAACCTATACTAGATATCATACAATCATCATATACCAAGGTATTAAACAATTAACTAAAAAAATCCATAGTAAATCCGCCACGACCCCATGATCACGATTAGCCCATGAAAGAACTCATCATCACCATGGGTTCATATGAAAACATAATAATAACACAACGATATAAACTAATAAAAATACTTATTAAAACCAGAGTACATCACAAGAGTATTAAGGTTCAAAGTAAAGAAAACTAGCATCCACTGTTACAACGAATAAAATAATCACAATATAATGTATGCTTCCTCTTCTTCGTTGTGGTGTGCTAAAACAGTCTTCTTAATCTTCTCTCCTAGCTCCTTGCTTGTTACTTGTTGCTTGTTACTTGTTATTGTGAAACGTCTTCCAAGTAGGTTTCTATAAGAGTCCACAAGAAACAACAGTCTCAGAAGCCCAATAGAAGTTGAATTATAAAAATCTAGAATATAAAATTACGTCCCCAGGCGGCCGCCTTAATTCCCACGCGGGCGCCTGCATCTCCAGGCGGTCGCCTGCATATCCCAGGTGGGTGCCTGCACAGCTTCTGGAAAAATCATCTTTTTGCTCCTGATTTTGCTGATTTCTTCGCACAACTCCCCGCAACTAGTCCCAAGTACTCCCCTAGGCTTATTATGATGAAATCTCCCTAATTACGCAAGTTATACCCTGAAATGCAAAGACACTAGAAAAACGCATCAAATACACAAAATACTTGATTTCAAGACATCAATTCAAGCCATTATAAGACATTCTAAGTGGTAAAAAATGCCACTTATCAATCAGTCTCTGACTTTGTTCTTGACTGATAATTTTTCATTCTCATTGTTCCTGTGTTGTCTAACTTTCTTTATCCTCTCTCTCTCTCCAATTGTAACATAATGATTTAGGGCTTCTGTAGTGCTAATTGGATAGGAGGGCAAAGCTTAAATTGAAGAATTGAGAAATAATTCAACTCTAACAACTCTCGATAGTGAAGATCTAATAGCTCGCATCTCCCCTCACTCTGCTCTCTACACAAGCTTCGAGGTCATACCAAAATTCGGGGTTGTGAGTTGAAAAGTTCAAATTCAGAGGTTTGAAGAGCAAAGAATTACACGTTGGAGTGTAAAGATTGAATTGGGTAAGTTTTAAAAACCAAGTTCTAATTTGGGGTTTGAATTTTGAACCCTATTTTTTTAATTAGTTGAGGCTTTGATTTTTTAATTACTTTTGAGTAGTCAAGGATTGAGTAATTGGTTGTAATTTGTATATCCCCACTCCACTAGGCTTTTAGTTTTTAGCCAGAGAGTGATGTTTGTAGGTCCATTTTGTAGTAATTTTTCAACTACTTGCTGCATATTTATACAGATTTCGAATTGTAAGAGCGGTACATGAGACGTGAATCCAGCTATGCACCAAGCAAAATCATGTTAAACTATATGCTGACCATTTTTACAATAGTTCATGTATTAGCAAACTAGTAGTTCTAATGTGAGGATGGATTTATTTCCTAATTGCGAGGTCCTCTAAACCTGTAACTGAAGCTACAAGTTTATTTAGAACTGCGAAAAATGAGCTATCTGAGGATGGTTTATCGGGAAGTCAGATCCTACATCCTTTCTTTAATGACTGGCCGGGATCTGTTCAAGAATCAGAATACAGCATGAACAACGATAGTCCAGAAACTTCTCTCTCTATTTCAGTTCCAGGGAACCCATTATCCGATTTCTCTTTGAAGTTATCCACAGGTGCTAGTGGAGGAAATCATGGACCTGAAACAAATGAGCAATCCCATTTACAATGGGGAAGCTCTACGTCCCCTTGGGGGCTGAATCAAATAGGTGGACCACTAGCCGAAGCATTGAGATCAGCTTCAACCCCTAAATCTTCTCCTACAAGTGTTCTACACCAGCTTCGCGGAGGAAACAATTTTATCAGCACCTGAGTAAGCATTGATCACCTGTAGTCGTGTGCTACAGGTATGTTAACTTTTTAATTAGTTGAACCCTATTTTTTAATTAGTTGAACCCTATTTTTTTTAATTAGTTGAGGCATGTTAACTTTTTATTTCCAACATGTATGTTGAAGTGGGATTGTAAGAACTCTGTAGTTCCATTTTTACCTTTTATATATATATCTTTGCTGACATGGAACTTATATAAAGCACAATTGCAGCTTAGAGTTAAGAGCATAAGTGTACCATTAATAGGAAATTAAGATAGTCGATTTTTCATGTCTTATCTATTTGCTTTAGAAAACGAAATTGTGCTTTAACCTATAAAGTTATAGCTTGAAGGACCAGAATCTATGTAGACGTTTCCCATTTGTTTTTACAGATGATTCTCTTGTTCTATAAAATCGTGGCTATCTTATCTTGGTCTGCTCGAACAAACCCATTGCCCACTTCCTCCGCCATCTCTTTCTCTCTCTCTCTCTCTCTCTCCGTGTGTGATGACTACTAGTATTATATATAAGGAGTTGGGGTGTTTTGTTAATGTTTAGATAGATGCAGAGAGTACTTAATAGATAGGAGGAGGAGAAGAATGGTTTGTGTGAGAGAGAAGTTAGGGTGTTTGGTTAATGTTTATGATATAATGCTTTAACTACATTATAATATGTTTCTGACTTGCTTGATATATTATTACCAGATATACAATGACCATATTGGAGATTTACTCGATCCAACTTAGAGAAACCTAAAGGTAGCATGTTACTGAAGTAGTTCTATATTTTCCTTGTTTTTCTTTTTATATGTACTTAAGTGGCTGAGCTCTTACAGATAAAAGATGACACTAAAATTGGTTTTTACGTTGAAAATTTGACTGAGGAATATGTTGGAAGCTATGAGGATGTGACCCAGATTCTGATTAAGGTGCAAACCACGTTCTCAATTTTAGAAAACTGTTTATTAGCATATAGAGCTGCAAATAATATTTTTTTCAATACACGCAAAACTTTTTCCGATGACTTTTTAATCTGATGCAGGGGCTCTCAAGTAGAAAGGTTGGCGCAACGAGTATACATTTAAAGAGTCCACAATCCCATGTAGTGTCCACATGCATCGTTGAGTCTTGGTGTAAGGTAATATAAATAAAAATTTCATTTAGAAAATGGAAATAATATATGACTCGTATTAAGGTATAGAATAGATCAGAAAATTCATCTTTAATCTATATAAGTTCTTTTTTTTAACATAACTGATGGCAGTGTTGGCATGGTGTAAGATATATAATTCCAATTTATGTTGGCTATGTGTCTGAAATGTTTTTGTAATGCACCATCTTTTGTATACTTCATTTTGTATCTAACCATATTGACAAATCATCTAATATATCATGGTATCAGTGCAGTACAATAGATGATTCATTTTTCAGTTTTGATACATGGGAGTTATTCGGTTCTAGTATGCTGTTTGTTTGTATTGGTGATTATTGAGCATTAAGATAATGCCTTCAAATAGTTTGGTGTGAATTAGAAAAACTGCCTGTGAATTGTCTATACTCGTTATTCATTTTTATACTTACTGCATGTTTCTGGGATATGTATGACACATAATGCTACTTTATGTGGTTCTGCGACTACAAGTATAATGACGAAAATACAGTCTCATTTATTACCATGAATAAGATTTTCCAGCTAGCCTTCCTGAAGATGAGTGTCGTTATGTGGTTATAATTATGATTTTGTGACCATAGAGAATTGCCAGAAGAGCAGAATTATCTTCATTACATGGCAAGTACAAAATGCAAGGTCTCAAATTTGCTTTATTTACATTCCATATCTTTAACTTCATTTATTTCTAATGTGTATATGGTTGCAAAGGTGTCGTGATATTGCAAAGGTAAGGAGCAAAATGATTTAAGCAAGCTCTAAGGTCAGATTCAAGAGGAAACTCGATGGCAAAATGAGCATGTTTAGAAATCGATTTTAAGTTATGGTTGTAATTCTTGTAGAGAACCTTTATATTGTAAATTTAATTTCAATTGTGAAATAACAATTGAATTATTATAATATCATTTTATTTTAAAATTGATTTATTTAAATAATGAGATTAATTTTATAAAGAGTTGTGTGAAACCCGCTTAAAAATGATGAAAACCGTTGTATGTCTCACTGCACATATTTTTTTTTAAAAAAACCTATTGTCTTTAGATATTCTTTGCAATGGTTTAAATCTTTTATACCATTGTCTTTTAAACAAAAAAATTAATGCCAGTGGTTTGAACTAGTTAAAAGAAGTTTATAAACTGTTGTTTATGAAAATATCGAATAAGTTAACAACAATGGTTTTTCTACAAAACCATTGTTGTTAAGTTAGATAGACAATAGTTGAATAAAAAAATAGTTATTTAAATAATTTTCTAACAATGGTTAATATAGAGTACCCGTTGTGAATTCTTGATTGTAACCAGTATTAAAAAATGTTGTTGAATCTCGCTTATTACAAGTGTATAAACAACCGTTTTCCAACCTTCGATCACACGGGTGTTGGATAGACAATGGAAACTCTACCTATCATATAACGGCAAAAAAATAGTTGTATGATTGCAAATATGTTGTAGTGGGATGTTCTCCACAAGACTTCGACATATGACCCAAATCACATTCGACGGACGATCCAATAGAGTCTCGATGGATGATTTAACAGAGTTTCGAAGGATGATCCAACGGAGTCTCGACGGATGTCAAATTCAAATAGGAGTTGATAGTGACTTGACAGTCACATGGGTTGATTATACGCAAAAGGAATGTGGCAACATGTAATCAGGATTATGAAGATCAAGAAGCATTTCCATTTCCATGTTAACTTAAAGAAATATAAAGATGCTGGATGGAGAAATGAAAAAGCATGTGATTAGAATAGAATAGCTTTTGTTTTATTATTTTATCTTTTTCACATGTAACTTGGTGGTATATAAACCAAGAGTAGCTAGAAGAAATATATCGATCAAAAGAACTGAGAAATAGATAAGGCACAAGCTGTTAAGAATTTCTAAATTCTCTCTGTTGTACATTCTCTTGTAAGTAGCTATGTGCTTTTAGCATCACAGAGATGTTCTACATTTACATATATCTCTGGTGGAAACAACAATCCACCAGAAAGTTTTTAAACATCTTTTTTTACTTACTTTGTGTTTTGAATGCTTGAGAACTTCTAATCCTCACTTAGCACATTCATACACAGTTATATTACATTTGCAAGAAGAATTTAAAAGATTGAAAAGAAACTAAGAATTACATTCAACCCCCTTCTGTAATTTAACTTGTTAGATTGTTTGGGAATAACAGGTAGTATCAGAGCAAGCTCTTGACACACTAAGAGTTTAAAGATCAAAACAACTAACAAGATGATCAGGAAGGATGTTAGAATAAAGATCCCGTTCTTGGATAAATACAACTATCACCATTGGAAGGTGAAAATGCACCTGCATCTTCTCTCTCAAGACGAAAGATATGTTGATTGCATTGAGAAGGGCCCTCATGTTCCTCGAAGTGCTGCTACAGATACTGAAGGTGCTGTAAGCAATGAGAAAAGTGTTCCAAAGCCCCAATCAGAATGGACAGATCAAGACATTGAGCAAGTACACAAAGACAAGAAGGCTATGAACATTCTCTTTAGTGGTCTTTGTGACGTCCCTTAAATCCGGAGGTCTGGATTTGACATCATCACACAGACATCACTTTTAAAACTCTTTTGAAAACCTGTATTTTTAAAGAGATAATAAAAACAAAAGAATTTAAAACCTGGATATTTGAAAAGAATTCAAAAGAAAAAACTTTAACCCCTTAAAAACAGAATTGCATACAGGTTACAACATTGAAATTAGAATCAACCACTATTAACAAACAACATCTTTTACAAAATCAAATCATCTTCGATAAGAAGAATCAATACTACTTTAATTATAAACCTGATTTACAACTGAATCTCAATAAACCTTTCTAACTCGAACATTCTTTATCAATTTCCATGGATACCTTATTTGACCTCTGGATAACTTAACCACTCATACTCTTTGCACAGCCTTAGCTTTAATACTATCGAACTCAAGCAACTCATCTTTAAGCCTCTCTGAATTGCTTATAAGAAAAGCAAAGGTGAGCAACAATGCTCAGCAAGTACCAATATAGTAACAACAATTCGAAATAGTTTAACAAGAGTTCACAATCTCAGGGAAGTATTTACATCAATTGAAAATTGGAAATTTAAATCATTCAAAGGAATTATTGAATTGGACTTATCTCATTTTGACTAAAAACCAAAGGTTAGGTTGTTGATCAGTCACGCACTAACCCCGAACATGGCATATAGCCATGTTCTCTATACTGGATCCAAGGCACATATTGGCCTACATTTGACCACGAATCTGGTCCGAACACAAATCCGGTCCACATATTTTATAAAAAACAATCCAATTCTAATAATTCAGTTCAATAAAAACATCCATTTCCATAAACAGAATCATAATCAACAGTTTAAAATATTTAACTCAAAATAACATTTGCATTTAATAATCAAATCATATGAGATAAGAGTTTCGATCTTGTAATAACAAAGGTTTAGTATTTATGAAAATAAATTAGGTACACAAGGGTGTTTATTCAATGAATGAAAGGTATCTGGTGACATTGAATTGATCTCGTAGTATATGATAAGTGTTTGGCTATTCAAAACTTGAAGGAAGAAAGAAATCATGGGTTTCATTCTTAGAATTAAATATTTACCAGGTGTTGTTCACCGCATAAAACATAATACCATAATTATGAAAGAAATGTTAAATCTTTGCAACATCTATAAGAAATGATTTAGAAACTTGCCTTAAATCCGGTTCCAACTCACATCTTAGTCTCATACGTCATACTCCACAATATATACATATCATAACTCACAGATAACCTCTGAATATACTCCATTCACCACACATCATTGCTTTCTCGAGTTATTCTTTATTCGCCTTACGACACCATTCGACCTTTTGTATGTCTTCGATATTGCACGTCTCATCCAGGTCCTTTACGAGAATAACACAATACTATAATCACTAAACAGTCTACCGACTTTAACTCATAACTATCAAACCCCGTATCTATACCCCGTCATATATACATATCACGTATACCGACAAACCTTTACCACATAATCGCAAGTAAATCTATATAACCTTTCTAACTTACCAGTTATCAGTTAACACTTAATCATGCTTTGACTTTATCTTACATTCAAACCTTTTTAAACACTATTTTCTATAAATCATTATGAGTACAAATTATATTAAAAATCTGACATTATCTCGTCTATTTATTAGACTATCAACTGTTATTATATTTTAATCCACAACCAACCAGTCAAACAGAATTCCAATATCAATCTAAACACTACATTATATTACTCAATTCACTTATCACGTTCTTAAAAAAAGAAACAAACATATACTTCACATAATCGCCACTTAATACATAATCAGATCACATATAATCACATTATGCATATCCAATGACATGTACTCACATTTCTGACTCAATCATTTTATTACAAAATATTAAAATAGACAATATAAGCTTCTAATCACTTTTCGTTTCGTCCGAGTCCGGATTACAGTTCAGAAGATTCGATTATACCAGTTTCCTAACACTCTTACCAACACATAATTTATACAACATGTAACTACATATTTCACATATCACATAATTCATGTACATATAACTCAGTTTATCACAACATTCGATTCGGTATGATAAAAACTGAATTCGAGTCGGAATACAACTTTTTGATGGTCACGCGACACAGAAATATTTACAAAATCAAGCGACCTTTCAAAACAAAAGATTTTATGTCTCGAAAGTATTTTTAATAAAAGCAAAATATTTTTCTGAGCCTAGGAACGTTCGTTTCGTATTAAACGGATGAAAGATCTATTTAATATGAATAAAATAAGAATAATTCAATTACTAATAATATTAGTTGAATATTAAATACCTTTATATAATTTTTAAAAGCTCAAAATAATTTTTAAATTATTATTTGACTTCATTATAAATAATTACATTTTATTAATGTGACGCCCTCCAAACCCGGGGTCTAGATTTGGGGGTCACTAGCCAATAAACCATAATAAAATAATCACAACAGAATAATATAATGAATATGACCCCTTACATGCAACTGGATCAATCACAGGTTATAGTATGGAATATGTAACACCCCCAAATCCGGGGTCCGGGATCCGGGTTGTCGGGAGTTCCATTTCCCTTAATAACACCTAATTCTTAATAAACAATCATCTACTGCTTACTGTGATCCCATAATATACACACACACACCACAAGTTATTGTCTCAGAGATGAATACCAAAAATAACACAAGTCATTTTATTCCACAATTATAAGTTATTACACCTTAAAAGGGTTTCTGAATAAATTTACATATTATTTGCCATTATTACAATTCATAAATATACATAAGTCTGGTAAAACAAAAGTTGAAAGCCTAGCCTATCGGTAGTTCCTACCTCAGCTACAACGGCATCAATGCCTACAGGAAACTGCGGAACGTTTCCTATCCGCTCACGAATTGGGAGCTTCGTCCTGTTCATCTTGTCTATCTGTTTTTGTGTGATGAAAGAAGAAAGCAAGGGTGAACAACAAGCCCACCGAAATAATATGTATAATAATTAACAATATATGAGCATTCTCATAGTACTCATGAAAGTCTTGGTCAAGAAGAAATGAACCAAGTTTGATATCTTAACGCGACCAAGTCGCAAAATATTCAGTATATAAGTATATATACATTTCAAAATCTTAGAATCCTCTTCCATGCATAATATACATAGAGTTCCAGTTTATAACTATATGAAAATATCGTTGCAAGGTGATCTAATATATCTAACCTTGTCTCAACATTTTTCTGAAAATCTTTGGCATGCATAAGATAATCATTAACTAGATATAAGTTGAAAAGGTGAAGTTACGAGATACTCCAATATACTTATATCTTTTCCAAATACTACTTGAACTACCACCGTTCAATTTATAATCAGTTTCAAAAGTTCATCACATAGATGAAACTATAAGATAAGATTTGAATAGATTCAATCTTTGAAATATCATTCAAAAGAAATGAAGTTACGAGATACTTCATTAGGTCCCGATATATATATATATATATATATCCATATATATATATCTCATACATTTCCTAAAAACCTATGTCATGTAAAGTATGAACAGAGTTGTAATATCCAATGAATTTGGAAAGAAAAGAATTTTGGCATAAACCCGATATCTTGCTGATCAGACAAAGATACCAATTAAGTAACCTTTTCTACTATAGATGGATGAATTCCTCGCCGGTCATCACCCTGGCCGCATTAGGACCTCGCACTAGACCATTACCCGGCCACTCATGCGTGGATAGACTGTCACCCAGCCTCTTACACCTTCATAGACCGTACCCCGGCCTGTCACTTATGCCGACTCAATTAGATGGACTTACTTCCCGAACGTTGGGGAAGTAATCAAATTGTTTTCTCAAAAAAGCAACCTCGTTGCGAATATAAAATACACCACAGAGCTGCATCCCTCAGATTTTTGAGCGAGTATTCAACTCCCCTTCGAAAGAAAGATCTTAAATTTGAAAACGAGTTTTGGGATCCGCTCTAACTTTTAAAATCATTTTGAAGACTCGAAAACATTTTTAAGAATGTTTGGAGTAATGCTGATTTAATAAAATAAATCAGTCTCGATATGTTGGAGAATATCTGAATATTATTAATTAAATAATATTACCATAAGGATAATCTTTATAAAAATAATTGAAGTAGAAGTTTTAAAACTCATACTTGAAATGAATAATAAATAACCAAAGATATACTTATACGAAAGTACGATCTTTATTTGAATAATCGAAAATAAGTTTGATTATCGAAATATTATTCTTTAATAAAATAAAGAATATTATTTAATAAAATAATTGGAGTCATAAGTCCTCGAATGAATATTCAAAATAATATTTATTAAATAAAATAAGAGGAGTCATAAGTCCTCGAATGAATATTCAAAATAATATTCATTAAATAAAATAAAGTTATCAAATAAACCTTATTCGATTAATAGTTTTGAATACTCTATATATATATATATATATATATATACTCAGGAACATCGACTCCCTGTTTAGAAAAATGTTCACCTTCGGGTCCCCTATACTAAGGGTATACGCAACTACTGCTTATTTCTAGCATAGGTATTATGCAACTTATAAGCATTTAAATCATCAATTAGATATCAAGATTACGAAACATGGATGCATATAAATATCATATCACATGTTCCAATATATCGCAAGACTTTGCTAATAATAACCATGCACTTATCCCAAGATAATGCATATACATAAATACATCACAACAACAGTGTAACAGTTAGAAAACATGCCTGAGTGTTCCCGGATAGACTTAAACTTAGAGTGGGTCCGATAACCTATGAACAATAACATAAGTCTGAATTAAACCCCGGTCGCTTAAAAAACTAGATATTAACCAATTGAACCCTAATGTTCGCTTATGGTCAGTTCTACGCTTAACGAATCACATAAGTCGTTCGAGTACCCTCGGCTCCACCATTTTTTAATTAATCAACCATTAAGAATTTTAAGGCAATTCTTTCGCGAGTACTCTACCAACTACCTAATCCACTTTACATAATTGTTTCATACTCCAATTAGTCATTTAAGGACCTTAACCAAGGTTTCAAAGTAAGGCGAGGGGAAATGGTTTGTTCGCGAAACGCCGTTACTTAAAACGGTCATTTCTCCTAAACCGTACATCGGAACCAAGCGATCCACATATCAAAATGAAGATTACGACACGCTCTAGCTAAAAATGGCAATGTTACAGTTTAAGAAGTGGGTGTTCTGATCATTATTCTAAGCACAAACAGTCTATATGCAAACGGGCATTACGACGGCTATGTTTACGAGTTTTCCAAATTTTTCACTATGCCAAAACCTCATCAATTCATCAACCATCACCAATCCATCAATATTTCATCTATACAACACTATCTCAGTCCACATTCTCAAGATTTTTAACTCATTCAACCACAATCAAGGTCCATTAATTTTAACCAAAGATTCGTTAACCATAACTTATTCAAATCAACCAAAACAACTAACAAACTTGGATCAAGCTTCTTATTTACTAATCCAAATCATAAAAGCCTAAAACCTTATTAACCCTACTGATGTATAAGGGTTCAAGATATTCATACCTTACTTGGAGCTTCTTAACACAAGAAAAGAGCTTGTATCGCCTCTAGGAACCTTGAACTAACCTTAAACAACCTTGCTCTTTTTAAAGAATTCAAATATAAACATGGTTACTATTCATCTAGCCATAAATCATGAAAAACGAGTATGGTAATCAAGGAGGTGAGGAGAGTGGTTACCCTATATCCGTAGAGCTTCTCGAGGGCTTCGATTTGACTGGTAGCACGCGCGAATTGACCAAGGGAAACTCAAGTTACAAGCATTTCTTTCTTCTCCATTTTTTGTCCCCTTTCCTCTCGGGTTTTTACTTCAAAAATGAAGAAATGATCTTTTGCTTTCCTTTTTGCTTGGTTGACCTTGATATTTGTGCCAAAATTTACTTGGTTGTGAATTAACCAAGTGGTTACTTGATTGATCTCATCTTCACTTTAATAAAGTGCTTGCATCATCTTGATAACCTCATCCCCAAGCCACATGTCATGTGATGATGTCACCTAGTTTCTACTCCACTTGATTAATCTCCCTTGCTTCTTTTACAAGCATGTTTCTTGACCGTTTATTTGTTTTACGGTTCGCTTAACTCTCGTTCCCGTTAATCATTTGGGGGATCATATCCGAGATCTTATTACTTGGGTTTCCCCTAAACCTTTCTCAATATATTATATTCCTTTTATGATTCTCTCTTATAATCCTTGAATTTAAATCCTTTTAATCATGTTACCTTATATTCAATTCTTTCGGTATCTGGTGGATTTTCGAGAAAAATCAAAGTGTTCGAATTTGGATTCTGACGACCTTTACATGCACTTATTTACTTTATGGAATACTAATACGATCATAGAATTTCCATAACAGTACTTCTATATAGCGTGGTCTGATAATTTTCCTTAATCATCATCATCAGCAAAAGTTACTATTCATCAGTATTTCAAAAATTCCAAAAATTAGGGTTATTACAGTCTCCCCTCCTTAAAAGGATTCCGTCCCGGAATCAAATAGAAAATGAATAGGGATACTTGCTTAGCATTGCACTTTCTAACTGTCAAGTCAATTTTCCACATTGTGGTTCTACCACCAAACTCTGACTAGTTTGATAACCCTTCTCCTACGCACTTGTTCTTTTTTAATTTATAACCCTTCCTGGTTGCTCCATATAGGTTACGTCCGGTTGCATGTCTATGCGCTCATATAGCCCTATATGTCTGGCATCCGGATTACACTTCCTTATCATTGATACGTGGAACACGTTATGAACTTGCTACATGTTCGGGGGTAGGGCTAGCTCATATGCTAACTTCCCAATACGTCTTAATATCTTCAAGAGTCCAACAAATCGTGGACTTAGCTTTTCTTTCTTTCCGAACCTCATCAATCCTTTCCAAGGCTTTCCAAGGGGATACCTTTCACAACACTAGGTCCCCTACTTCATACTCCTTGTCCTTTCATTGTCAAATCAACATACTTCTTATGTCCATCTTGGGCTACTACCAGTCATCCTCTGACTAGATCTATTATATCCTTGGTCCTTTGGACTACTGCTGGTCCGAGCATCTTGCGCTCTACAACTTCATCCTAACATAAGGGAGATCGACATTGTCTTCCCTCAAGAATCTCATAAGGCGACACCTCGATACTGACATATCATCTATCATTGTAAGAGGACTCAATCCGTGCTAAGTGATCATTCCAAATTCCTTTCAAGTCTATCACACAGACTTCTCATTATATCATCTAGCTTTATAGCTTTCGCTTCTCAATACTCCTTCTTTTCTTGTTCGTAGTCATTACTATCTTCCGTACATAATACTATACTGGTTACACTTTTGCTCACTAGCGTTCTATAACCTTTTAATAATCCCGTCAACCTTAGTATCACGAACGCGTTAGAATCGGAATACCACCATACTTGGTACCACTTCATCTCTAGCTGCCTCCATCTTCGAAAGCTTGGTCCTTCGTATAGAAGTAAAAGAATTTATTGAGAGATCACTATGATCATAAACACTTGTTCTATTGCATAGTTAGTACAGAAGGTGGACAACCTTTAGTACTTGACAAGCAATTTAAACAATATGTGGTATCCTACTAGGCTTCTATCACACAGATAGATAGTCATTCGGCAATACCTCCCCTTCTGGAAGGGTTGTTCTTCTCAGCTTACACGAAATGAAAAGGAGAGAAAAGAACGAATTGAAGGGAATTGTATTTATAAAAAAATATACTGCCACAAAATATCTGGCTTGGAATCTACCTCTGAACTATAGAGGTTTATCATAGGAGAACAAAATATATATGTATATAAATCAACATCAAGTATTGTAGCATCGCATTTCACATGCCTAAATATTTTTGCTATTCCGTCCATCATTCTATGGACCCATGCTCTTGCTCGAGCTTATACAAAATCACCTTTGAAACTCCCTCGACATCGAAAATCGAATCTGGGATCTCATTCTAGACATCAACGTTACTAGAATTCTATGCTTTCACATCAACCTTCCTCGTATAGTAATACGACTCTCTATTGATAAGAAGGAATAAGTATTCAATAATTAGATAATCGACTTAATTAGTCTATCAATGATAACTTATACACCACCACAACCCGATTAGTGGTACTCAATCTCAATATCCATTACAATACAACTCTCACAGTTGTAATCAGCTCATTATTCAAAGAATCATTGATGCATTACCATAGTCCACCGCTAACCTACTGTAGTCATTCATTTTCCTCGAAATCTTAATAGCTATCCATACAGAGTCCATACCTGTCATATCAAATTCTTCTAAGGAGGTAACATAATCACCATTCATGATTCATGAAGAACACTCCTGATCCTGACGTACATACATGACATGAAGCAGATAAAATTGCAGAAGAGTTTCAATGAAAGCAACGATAGCAGGCTAATACCATTATTAACCATATGTCTTTATTAGGAGACATGAAGCTCAAAGGTTCATTTAGTCATTTCGTAACATGGTCCTGGCTTATTCTCTAGATAGGACCTTCTAAGATATGTAGCCCGCTCACAACGATAACGTGAATTAAATCTTTACCAAACTACTATTGCGGTTGAGTATCACACAATCATCAGAAGGAATGTCAATCTTTCACACAATAATACAACCTTCACGGCTTTAACCCTCATTACTGTATTCCTCTGGCACGAGCGCCTATGATTGCTCTCTTACACTTAGAGTGTCGGCCACCTCATTGGCCTTTCCTGATAGTAATAGTTCCTTATAATCAATGTCTTTTGAATGATCTCCAACTAAATTTTCTACCTCATTTCCAATCACTGCTTGTGCGAAAACTCTCTTCCTAACACTTTGGTGAGAAAAAAAATATCACCATTTTTTTCCAAAAGTTATTGCCTCGGTCTTTAGAGGTTAACATTATCAAGACTGACTCTCGGTCATACTTAGGACATTTTTTTATCTTAGGTCCTTCTTGTTTTTACCAATCTTGACCTTCATTGGTTCAATCTATACTTTATCATGGTTTAACATGTGCCCCACCTGGCATTATTATTATTACGTCATATTTTCTTTATCAAAATTTCTATTCTTGAGAACTTTGAATATTACCTTTCTCCTTGTAAAAACTCTAAGGTTATCCTTAAATCCTTCATCATGTACTCCCTAGATACAGGGCATATCAAAATACCATTTACTAATACTAGAACCATTGTCTATATACTTCTGAAAAATTTCTCCACTGATCCTTAAAGGTTGTTGTTACCTTAATCTCTTTCAATTCATATTATCAAAACTCATACTGTCCCTATTATGGGTGAAATGCCAATCCTTTATGCATTTCCCTAGGGTTCATCTCAATTTATCGAGGTTTTATCCTTAATTCCTCCTTTAAAAAGGTACTTACACTTTTCCATTGATAAATTAAATCATCTATCCCTGATAAAGGTATCTCATTCAATAATTCCCACCTTGATAGTCTATACTTAGTTTCATGGGTAACATCATTTTCCTAACTGAGGTCAATCCATATGGCCTCCAAAAGATAACAATGGTTATCCGCTTTTCTTTCCTGATTTGGTAATGATAACATGGATGTTCTGGAAGATATTGGTCGTGTTCAACGTGAACTTCTGTTTACTAAATCCTCATTTACTTTTATTGTTTATCTCAATAGTCATCTCAATGATGAGATATCTTTTATACCTGGCGTCTCCCTTTCTGGGTATCAAGCCACCGGTCTTACATACACTTCAAATTCTTGAAGGTCACTTCCCTCATCCCATTTCTTAATCCTGTCTCCTCAGTCCATCCGTGTTCCATTATTAATCCATCGATCTATCTCGGAGTTTCATCGAATAATCTCAACTTAAAAGGGGATAATATATATATATATATATCATTTATGCCTTCAACCATCAACTTTAACTCATGGTGAATCACCCTCATCCTGATGATCACATACTTTTATATATCTATTACTATGAATCTTTAGGGTTTCCTCATACCCAACTCCCTTATCATTCCCCAAACTCTATTGCCTTTATATTCCTTTCCACTTCAGTTTCTTTTTATTTACCTTTCTCTTACAATCATTTCATGAACCCACTAATCATTGACTTTAAACATCACGTCGTTCTGGGATTCGTGTCCTCAGGATGAATCTTGCTAACTTTTACAACTTAGATTCATAATTCATCATACTCGTCCGCCTTTGTTCTGGCTCTAAAGCTTTTACACTATCTCCATAACCTTGGGAATTATTTTCCTGAAAATAATTGACTGAACTTTAATCAGTTAATTATAACCTCTGGCTCCGTGCCTTTCTTGGTCTTTCACCAGCGGGTGGCCTTTCTCTTAGGAAGGTATGTGTCAAAAACAGTCTTTTGCGCTTCGTCAATCATTTAGAATCTCAAATGATTCCTCTATTTCCTTTAGCCAGGCTCTTGCCTCAACTGGGTCAACTTGTTCCTTGGAACTCTGAGAGCTTAGCATCTTAAAGGACCTGAAAGAATTTCTCACCGCACTGTTTCCTCAGGGTGGTGGTTGAGGGTAAAAGTATAAGTTTTGTTTAGGCAGGTCAATGAATTACCCCATATGAGTACCGTCCTGGTTCTCCCTATCTTGCTCGACTTCTATTTTCTCAATATGAAATGTTTCATCCTTCTCCCATAATCAGGGTTATCTTATACGTTAAAATCCTTGTTTTCCACTTTATTTTGTTAGGGGTTCCTCTTTCTTGATGGCTACCTCCCTGACTATCATATTCGGGGTTTTCCCTAAATCTTATTCCTTAAACTATGGCTCTCATCTAAGATCCCGTTCTTAAGCTTTTGAACATTTGAAACCCAAATTCTATAGGAATACGTCATTATTCCCTTATCATCTTTCTCGGTATTAATCTCTTCTCCAGTCATTGACTCTTTGTCTTCATTCATCACCTTCTCTTGGCACATATGATCTTTTCCAATAATTCGGGCTGCATTACAATCTCAGACAGTTTTTCAGTACCGGCTCTGGTTACCTTCATTTTTATTTCCATTTTCTAAAAATCTCTAATCAACTCTCCCAAAAACATTATCATCTTGAGTCTCTCCTTCCTACTAAGGGCATTAGCCACCATATTGGCTTTCCCTGGATGATAAAGAATCTCATAATCGTAATCCTTGATTAGCTCTAACCACCTCCTCTGGCGCATGTTGAGCTCTTTCTGCGTGAAAATGTACTAGAGCACTTATGGCTTGTGTAAATCTCACACTTCTCTCCATACAAGTAGTGCCTCTAATCTTTAGGGCAAAAATATTGCCACGAGCCCAAGCTCATGGGTGGGGATATCGAATCTTATACTCCCTTAATTATCTTGACGCGTACACGATTACCTTGACGTGCTGTATAAGAAGCACCCTAATTCCTTATGCGAAGCATCACTATACAAAACAAAATCTCCTTTTCCATCCCGCAACGCCATCATAGGGGCCATCACCAATCTTTGCTTCAGTTCTTAAAATCTGTTCTCGTATTTCTCTGTCCATTCGAACTTCTCAGTCTTATGAGTAGTCGCGTTAAAGGGGCTCTATCTTTATAAACTTGAACGAACCTCCGGTAGTGACCGGCCAATCCTACCTCTGGTAGTGGCCCTAACCATGGTTATCAATTCCTCAGTGGTCCTTTATTCATTCTTGTCCATACCTTGTTCTAAAAGCTGTCTTTAGTATATCTTCTGGCTTGATCTTCAGTTGATGATATCCTGATCTTAAATCAATTTTGGAGAAGTACTTGGCTCCCTTCAACTGGTCAAATAAATCGTCAATTCTGGGTAACGGATACTTGTTCTTAATTGTCAGCTTGTTGAGCTCCCTATAGTCGATGCACAGTCTCATGCTTCCATCTTTCTTCTTGACGAATAATACCGCGGCTCCCCACGGGGATACACTGGGTCTGATTAGTCCTTTCTCTAACAATTCCTGCAACTGCTTTGCTAGCTTTTTCGTCTCAATAGGCGCCATTCTGTACGGGGCCTTGGATACTGGTTCTGTTCCAGGTGCTAAGTCAATCGCAAATTCAATTTCTCTATCTGGAGGAAGTCCTGGTAACTCGTCGGGAAACACGTCTGGAAATTCATTCACAAATGGAATATCTTCAAGTTTTGTTGGTTCTTGACTTCTGTCAATCACATATGCTATAAAATGCTCGCATCCTTGCCATAATAACTTCTTAGCTTGAATCATTGTTAAGAACTTCTTTACTTGTTTCTGTCCCTTGAATGTTACTATCCTTTCGTCTGGCGTTTTCACCATTACCTTCTTATTGCGACAATCTATCTGGGCATCGTGCTTAGATAACCAATCCATTCCTAATATAACGTCAAACTCCCCTAACTTAAATGGTATCAAATCTACGCAAAACTTACTACCAGAAATCTCAATCTCACAATTTTCACAAACTTGATTAGCAGATATACGTTCTTGATTTGCTAATTCCACAATCATTATTTCATTTAAACACTCAACTGGACAATTTAACTTACTAAAAAAATCTTGTGAAACAAACGATCGGGTTGCTCCCGAATCTATTAACACTTTGGCACATAAAGAATTCACAGTAAGCGTACCTGCCACGACATCCGTATCCTGGATAGCATCTTTCACAGACATATCAAAAACTCTAGCCCTTGGAGTCTCATTCACTATTGGGGTAGATCCCATGATCCTCAATGTATTACTGACTGGGGCTGGTATCTTGCAATCCCTGGCCATATGTCATGGCTTCCCACATTTAAAACACGTAAATCCAATGGCTGGAACCTTTACTGCTGGATTCCGGATAGGCTGATCCTTGTTTGCTAGCTCTCTTGCTGGCTGATTTCGGCAATCCCTCGAATAGTGCCCTTTCTGGTTACATTTGAAACATACCACATTCAACTTATTACAAACTCCCCCATGCTTCTTCCCACATACCTGACAATCCGGAAAAGTTAGTCTCAACTGATTCGGCTGATTTGCATTAACTGGACGGTTGCTCTGGCCTCCGTCTCCTGCATTCTGTCTTCTGATATTAAAATTTCTCCCTGGCTGAAACTTGCCCTTCTTAAAATTTGGAAACTTCCCTGGTTATGACTGGCCCTCATTCCCTTCAATTTTCCTTTTCTTTCTTTCCTTTTCCTTCTGAAGCATCTCACTCTCTGTCTCTGTGATCATAGCCTTCTGTACTACTCCTGCATAGGTATCCAATTCAAAAATGGCTACCTTCCCGCTGATCCATGGTTTCAAACCTTGCTGGAATCTCTTAGCCTTCTTCCTTTCAGTATCTACATACGACGATACATACCTTGACAATTCCTCAAACTTACCCTCATAATCTGATACTGACATGTTCCCTTGCTTTAATTCTAAAAACTTCAGTTCCATTTGATCCAGAACAAACTGAGGAAAATACTTTTCTAAAAACAATTCCTTAAACCTTTCCCAAGTAATTACATCTGTACCTTCCAATGTCTTCACCATCTCCCACTAATATGTGGCCTCATTCTTCAAATAGTAACTTGCAAACTCAACCTTCTGTTCTTCCTTTACTTTCACTAAGGCAAATGCCTTCTCTATTTCCTTTAACCAAACATTTGCTTCAATTGGCTCTAAGGAACCCTTGAATTCTGGTGGGTTTACTGCTTGAAAAGTTTTAAAAGTTACCTGGGGGTTGGTCTGTCTTTGTTGTTATTGTGCCAGGTGAACTGTTTGTTGGGCCAAGATTTGAAGAATCTGGGCTATTACTGGGTCCATGGGTCCTGGGTTCACATTTGGATTTGTATCATCTTGGTTGTTATTGTTGTTGTTGTTGTTGTTGTTGTTATTGGTTTCTTCATTCTGGGTGTTGGTGCGGGTATTTCTTCTAGGACGCATTTTCTGTAAAGAATCAATCAACTTATTTAGCTTTTGAATCAATTTTTTTTGCATAGAAGAATATCTCTTTTTGAAAACAGTTGTAACTAAGTAAATTGTATGCTTCTTTATAGAATATAAACAGTTATGGAGAACAGGGTACATTGTATCACAGGGGTATAACTGGTGAAATAAAGTAAATGACAGTAATGGAAAGGAAAAGGTACTGATATATATAGATCAAAAGTTTTAGGTAGTACAAGCGTAAAGACGCTTCAGAAGTAAAAGCAAAAAGGGTACAACAACCTACTCACTAGTCAACATAGCTAGTTTATAAATACAACTCAAAAGTCTACTGATACACACTACACACTACTGTACATACTACATAACCATAACAACACTGCTCAACATCTCCATCTCTGAATCTCTGGCTCATGGAAAATCTGGACCTCCTATCTCCTCAAACTCCTCTAGAACCCACTTAGCCCACTCCACTAGGAAATCAGGGGTGATGTCCTCATGTGTAGCCTCAGTAATCCTCACAGCAGCTGCTCTACGAAACACCTGGAGCCTCTCTCTAAGTCGCCTCTCACCACTCCCCATCTCTCTGGTACGCATGATATGCAATAACTCCTGGATCTGACCCTGTAGGAATCGCTGCTCTATAAGGAAAGCCTCAAACTGATGATATGGGTCAGGATAGGAAGAGAACTGGAAAGGTACTCCTGTGACTGAATGACTAGTAAAGCCTGAATCAGCAGGTGGGGGTCCTCTGACAGGTGGCCTCATGCCTGGAGGTGGAATAGCCTGCAATGGTACGGGCTGCAACACAGGTGGAGGTAATATAGCCAACACTAATGGAACAACAGGACGTGGATCCGAAGACGGCACTCTAACTGAAGGCTCTGAGTGATCAGCTGATACGGGAATAAAAGAGTCGGCCATCGCTGCTATCTGAAATCATATCGCAATATCAGAATCTCGTACCATAACACGAATTACACTAACACCTGATATATCGAAGCACTCAACCTCTTGACGTTCTATCTTTCTATTCCTTACTTCTAATCCTAACCCTCTACCCATTCCCGTCAACCTAGGCTTGTGTCAGTGACTTATAACCTGTAGCTCTGATACCAAACCTGTGGCGCCCTCCAAACCCGGGTCAGAAGTTTGGGGTCCATATACACGCCTTATCTATAACCTGCTTATAACAATAATAAAGATAATCATAATATGCAGTGACCCTACTTACCAACTACCACGGATCGCAACAGGTTAAAGTATGCACACAAGCCACACATCTACTTATATTACATACCGTTCAAATCCCAACTATTCCAAACTCAAAACTGAGTATTAAACATTATTACAAACTTTTACAGACTTAAATTATCCCAAAAAAGCCTACTAGCTCAGCTCAATCAACCTGATCCCCTAGCTTTCGCGCTGGACTGGGGATCCGCGGTACCAACTGGTTCCTTCTTAACTGAAAAAGAACAGAAACAATATCGCACAAATGAGCTAACTAGCTCAGCAAGTCACAATGACAACACTGAGAATAATGATCATCAAGTGAACATGATTATGATATCAAGTGAACAATGGATTATGATTTAGAATTGGATATTATATTTTCATATTAAAAACCAAGGTTAGGCTGCTGATCAGTCAAGCACTAACCCCGAGCAAAGCACACAGCACTGCTCTAACTATTGGATCCAAGGCACATATTGGCCTAACTTGACCATTATATAGTCTGACCACGAATCTGGTCCACAATTTTATAAAAATAATCCAATTCTAACATAATAACAGAATAAACAATAATAAGCAATAACCAGAATCATTAACAACATTTGATGTTCCATAATGAAATGGTTTTAATCTGCATAAGGATCAACATAGTATTTTTAAAGTTTGGATGCTAGGTAATGAAAGATTTGGATAAAATGTATCAATGTTTCAGGGTTTCAAGGATTTGGTCTTCCACAACATAAAATACAAAGATTTTAATGTGTAAGCAATCTGGTTCAGTGTTTAATATTTAGTTTGTATGAATTTGTGGAGAAATATCGTATACTTGAGGTTCGTGTTTGGGTATACAACAATCAAGGGTATAGAAAGAATAAGGTTCATGGCTCAAGAACAATAACTAGAATCAGGGTTTGAGTTTCAGTGCTTCAAAGCACTTGCAATATCAACAAGACTATCAAGTACTATAATATCTCGAGAAAGTTCAGAACACTTGCCTGGTATTAGCTTACTATCCTGCACTTGCTTCCAATCACAATCGTCTTACTCCTCAACTACCTGTTTCCCTTTCCTACATCTTGCCTCTTCTGCTCACATATCATAAGCATCTATCAATAATCAACTCAAATAATTCTATTCAACACATACTCCTATCTACCCTTCGTTTCACCCAAATCCGATTAACGGATTGAAAGTTATCCAATAATCAAGTAAACGCCGAATATATAACCCGATAGTCAATCAACAAGTCACGTATAACACATAATACATCACGTAATCAATGACATATCATTTATAAAGAAGTCTCGGGTCATAAATAGGCTTTCTGGTATTTAAAATAATTTTTAAAACAATTTTCGGAATTAAAACGGGTCGTTGGATCAATTTCGGGTTAATAAACAGGGTTCGGTTGGCCACTTCTAGCTCCGAAACAATTTTAGAATAATTATCGAGCCTTAAAAATAATTTAGAATAATATTTTAAAGCTCGAAACTATTTTTCGGAATTTTTAAATCATTTGTAAATAATTAAATCTAATTAAGTAATTAATTAAAATCAATTAATAATTAATTAAATCAATTAATCAATTAATTTTCGAATTAATTGACCAATTAAATCGAATTAATTAATAATATATCAAAATCATCAGGAAAACAAGCTCTACAATATGCAATCATCAAATCATACAAACAATCATCCGAACAAAAATTTATATTTTTAATAAATTTAATTCGAAAATAAATAAAATTATAGAAAATAAACCTTGATTTCTGCAGTAAAACGAAGCTCAGAATTTGGTAGAACACTTCAAATCCTTCGTTTTGGTTACTCAAGCTTTGAAAACAGAGATCAGTAACGCCTTCGTTTTGCTGTTTGATTCTTAGAACAGTTTATGTAATTAGGGTTTTTCTCTGAAAATTATAAAATTAACTATCTGCAAATGATTTTGATACGAAATAAAATACAGTAAAAGGCTATTTATAATTACGGAAAATTAGTATCCCGTTGGATCATTCCGGATATAAAACAGTACATTTATTTATAAAAACTGATCCAAACGGTATTGGTTTTCGGGATAATTATCCAAACCAGTACAATTTGTACTGCGGTCTTGGTCTCAGCGCCTGGTTACACGTACTACGAAGTGATAATTGGGATAGTTTAATAAAAAGCTCCCGTTTATCGAAAATACGGGTTTTATTGATTTATCGGAACGAATAGTGTATCGAAAATGTTACGCCGGGACCCGCGCAGAACAAACCGTACGCCGGATTGAAAAGGTCGAAACATGGAATATGCTCGGAATATTACAATTAGGTTGGGAAGAAGTTCTCGGAAGAGTTTCGGGTTCCAAAAACGTAACAATGGGTGACGTCGGTTGGTTCCCGTTTTTATAAAATAGGTTTTAAATACTCGGAAAAAGATTTTAGAAATTTCATATGATTCTTATAAATCCATAAATAAACATAAAAATAATTAGGAAGATATGACAATTATCTATGTTTTATTTTGGACATATAAAAATTAAAATACTCAATTAATATTATTTTTGAATATCCAAGTACAAATAACATTTAACAATTAACTCACAGAATAAATACTGAACACACATAATAATTATTTAATAGCAAAATAATCACACGATATATCCCGGATATTACATCAGGACCTCGCGCTAGACCATTACCCGGCCACTCACGCGTGGATGGACTGTCACCCAGCCTCTTACACCTTCATAGACCGTACCCCGGCCTGTCGCTTATGCCGACTCAATTAGATGGATTTACTTCCCGAACGTTGGGCAAGTAATCAAATTGTTTTCTCAAAACAGCAACCTCGTTGCGAATATAAAATACACCACAGAGCCGGATCCCTCAGATTTTTGAGCGAGTATTCAAGTCCCCTTCGAAAGGAAGATCTTAAATTTCAAAACGAGTTTTGGAATCCGCTCTAACTTTTAAAATCATTTTGAAGACTCGAAAACATTTTTAAGAATGTTTGGAGTAATGGTGATTTAATAAAAATAAATCAGTCTTGATATGTTGGAGAATATCTGAATATTATTATTTAAATAATATTACCATAAGGATAATCTTTATAAAAATTATTAAAGTAGAAGTTTTAAAACTCATACTTGAAATGAATAATAAATAACCAAAGATATACTTATACGAAAGTATGATCCTTATTTGAATAATCGAAAATAAGTTTGATTATCGAAACATTATTCTTTAATAAAATAAAGAATATTATTTAATAAAATAAGCGGAGTCATAAGTCCTCGAATGAATATTCAAAATAATATTCATTAAATAAAATAAAGTTATCGAATAAACCTTATTCGATTAATAGTTTATATATATATATATATATATACTCGGGAACATCGACTCCTGGTTTAGAAAAATGTTCACCTTCGGGTCCCCTATACTAAGGGTATACGCAACTACTGCTTATTTCTAGCATAGGTATTATGCAACTTATAAGCATTTAAATCAACAATTAGATATCAAGATTACGAAACATGCATGCATATAAATATCATATAACATGCTCCAATATATCGCAAGACTTTGCTAATAATAACCATGCACTTATCCCAAGATAATGCATATACATAAATACATCACAACAACAGTATAACGGGTAGAAAACTTTCCTGAGTGTTCCCGGATAGACTTAAGCTTAGAGTGGGTCCGATAACCTATGAACAACAACATAAGTCGGAATTAAACCCCGGTCGCTTAAGAAACTAGACTTTAACCAATTGAACCCTAACGTTCGCTTATGGTCACTTTTACGCTTAACGAATCACATAAGTCGTTCGAGTACCCTCGGCTCCACCATTTTTTAATAAATTAACCATTAAGAATTTTAAGGCGATTCTTTCGCGAGTACTCTACCAACTGCCTAATCCACTTTACATAATTGTTTCATACTCCAATTAGTCATTTAAGGACCTTAACCAAGGTTTCAAAGTAAGGCGAGGGGAAATGGTTCGTTCGCGAAACACCGTTACTTAAAACGGTCGTTTCTCCTAAACCGTACATCGGAACCAAGCGATCCATATATCAAAACGAAGCTTACGACACACTCTAGCTAAACATGGCAATGTTAAAGTTTAAGCAGTGAGTTTTCTGATCCTTATTCTAAGCACAAATAGTCTATATGCAAACGGGCATTACGACGGCTATATTTACGAGTTTTCCAAATTTTTCACTATGCCAAAACCTCACCAATTCATCAACCATCACCAATCCATCAATATTTCATCTATACAATACTATCTCAGTCCACATTCTCAAGAGTTTTAACTCATTCAACCACAATCAAGACCCATTAATTATAACCAAAGATTCGTTAACCATAACTTATTCAAATCAACCAAAACAACTAACAAACTTGGATCAAGCATCTTATTTACTAATCCAAATCATAAAAGCTTAAAACCTTATTAACCCTACTGATGTATAAGAGTTCAAGAGATTCATACCTTTCTTGGAGCTTCTTAACACAAGAAAAGAGCTTGTATCGCCTCTAAGAACCTTGATCTAACTTTAAACAACCTTGCTCTTTTCAAAGAATTTAAGAACACTAACATGGTTACTATTCATCTAGCCATAAATCATGAAAAACGAGTATGGTAATCAAGGAGGTGAGGAGAGTAGTTACCTTATATCCGTAGAGCTTCTCGAGGGCTTCGATTTGACTGGTAGCACGCGCGAATCGGCCAAGGCAAACTCAAGTTACAAGCATTTCTTTCTTCTCCATTTTTTGTCCCCTTTCCTCTCGGGTTTTTACTTCAAAAATGAAGAAATGATCTTTTGTTTTCCTTTTTGCTTGGTTGACCTTGAGATTTGTGCCAAAATTTACTTGGTTGTGAATTAACCAAGTGGTTACTTGATTGATCTCATCTTCACTTTAATAAAGTGCTTGCATCATCTTGATGACCTCATCCCCAAGCAACATGTCATGTGATGATGTCACCTAGTTTCTACTCCACTTGATTAATCTCCCTTGCTTCTTTTACAAGCTTGTTTCTTGACCGTTTATTTATTTTACGGTTCGCTTAACTCTCGTTCACGTTAATTGTTTGGGGGATCATATCCGGGATCTTATTACTTGGGTTTCCCCTAAACCTTTCTCAATATTTTATATTCCTTTTATGATCCTCTCTTATAATCCTTGAATTTAAATCATTTTAATCATGTTACCTTATACTCAATTCTTTTCGTATCTGGTGGATTTTCGGGAAAAATCAAAGTGTTCGAATTTGGATTCTGACGACCTTTACATACACTTATTTACTCTATGGAATATTAATACGATCTTAGAATTTCCATAACAGTACTCGTATATAGCGTGGTCTGATAATTTTCCTTAATCAGCATCATCAGCAAAAGTTACTATTCATCAGTGTTTCAAAAATTCCAAAAATTAGGGTAATTACAAAATAAGCACTAATACAAACCCACTGTTATTACAAACCATAAGTCTAATTAGTTTTACAAATTATTCAAAATTTTATTACAAACCTCTAGACTAGTTAAGCGTACCAAACTCTCTATTTGGAAAATACACCAAACTATCTACAAGCACACAACCTCTGGTCAGACCTGGAACTTAAGCTTGCCCTGGCCTAGCTGAAAGAATCAGGATATGAAACAAGTATGAGCGAAATAAATGCTCAGCAAACACTAAATAACTTATGATTTGGAACAACAACAACAATATATCTGATGAACAAAACCAAACCACAATACCTGAACAGTATCAAAAACTAATATATATATATTTGATAATAAACTACATTTGCAATATATTTTATTTTGGGATTGGAATCCTCGAACGATGGCGTGTTGCTGTCGGTGATCAGCCGCGGAGCAACACCGGTATGCCGAAGCATATGCAACTAAACAAAAGGTACCCAAGGCACATATCGTCCTAGCAAGGTGTTATATCCTGTTTAACACATAGCTCACGTTGGACCGCCGCCACAGCCTCTTATGCAACCGTTCAACCCATAAAAACAATTTTTCGTCAAAGGAGTCGAATCAAATAACATCCTTAACCACATAACTCCCCATTTCTCATGGTCCGGAGTTATCTCAACAACCAATGACGAAATAACCAGAACAATTAGTTATTCGCTAATCTCAATTCAAAGCTTCACTGTATAGAGTAATTTATAGCGAAATATAAAAACATTTAACTATTCTGAACTTAGAATAATAGAGAAATTGAAAGAATAAATTCAGAGTCAGTATCAATTGATTGATAAGTGAAGATATAAATACTTGTATAATAAGATTCGAAATAAACGTCACTTGAATGATAAGTGAAGTTAGGGTACTTGCCTGGTATGCTCGATAATCTCTTACTATAACTTTGCCTATAGCTGCTGGCTACTATCTCCGTCTAACACTTGACCGCACTCCTTGCTACTTGATTCGAAAGATCGGCCGTGAATCAAGCTTCAATTTGACTACTCGAGTGTCCGATTTGGTTTACTAAATCGATCGAATCAGGGATTGAAGTTGCAGAAGAAATTTCACCCCCAAAACTCAAGGGTTTGTTCTTGATTAATCCTATTTTCTGAAATTTTATTAAAAATAACATCAATAAAACTAATTTTAATCATCAATTTATATTTTTACAAAAATTATACCCCAAAATACATTAAGGGTGTTGTTATCCCCTAATTATAATAATTAGGGCCCCAAAATAATAATTACGGGGAATAATTTTAAAAATGATAAAATACAAAATTAATGTCAAAATTCCCCAAAAATTGCGAATAATTCAAAAATACAACAATAAAGGGTATTTGAAATACGAATAATTTTATAAAAATAAAAACACAGATTTTGTGGGGTTTGTCGTTCCAGTGGGGTCCCGGTCCATTGACTTTTGAAAAACAGAAACGATCCCTAAATTACCAGAGAAACCCGATAACACATAAAATGCATTGAAACACACATAAAATGAAATAAAACGAGTACCTTAATAAAGACGCTAATAAATATGTGTCCCGATTACGGATAAAGTCATATAATTGCAGTTTAAATGTATTTTAATCAATCGAAAAATTTTCTGGCCCGCACAAAAACACATAATATTTATTTATTTAACATATAATATTCACATAATTTTTTTCCCGGATATTACATCCTTCCCCCCTTAACAGGTTTCTGTCCTCAGAATCAGCCTAGGAAAACAAGTGAGGATACTTGGATCGCATTTCGCTTTCCAACTCCCAAGTCGACTCTTCAACCTTGGGATTCCTCCACAAGACTCGTACTAACGACACAAACTTATTCCTAAGCACTCTTTCTTTCTTATCTAAAACCTGCACTGATTGCTTTACAAAAGATAAATCTGGCTGAATCTCGATTGGCTCGTATTCTATCACATGATTGGCATCAGGCAAATAACGCTTTAACATTGACAAATGGAATACGTTGTGAATATGCTGCATGTGAGGTGGTAACGCTAACTCGTAAGCAACCTTTCCCACACGCCTCAAATCTCAAAAGGGCCAACATAACGCGGACTCAGCTTTCCTTTCTTCCCAAATCTTGATAAACCTTTCCAAGGTGAAACCTTCAATAGCACTGCTTCACCAACTTCAAATTCCATATCCTTTCTGGCAAGATCAGCATATTTGCGTTGACGATCTTGAGCTGCTATTAATCTTTTCCGAATAAGTTCTATTTTCTCCTTTGTCTGCTGGATCAATTCTGGACCCAAAATCTTTCTCTCACCAACTTCTTCGCAATAGATTGGAGATCTACATCTTCACCCGTACAAAGCTTCATAGGCGGCATTCCAATGCTGGCATGATAACTATTGTTGTAGGAGAATTCAACCAATGGCAAATGTTCGTTCCAACTCCCTTCAAAATCTAGTGCACATACCCTTAGCATATCCTCTATAGTCTGAATCGTCCTTTCACTTTGACCGTCTGTCTGCGGATGATACGCGATACTCATATTCAGCTTCGTTCCGAGACAATCTTGAAAACTTCTCCAAAATCTTAAATTAAATCGAGGATCTCTGTTTGAAACTATGGATACTGGAACTCCATATCGTGTCACAATTTCCTTAAGATATAACCGTACCAATTTATCCATTGAGAATCTCTCGTTGATAGGAAGAAAATGCGCTGACTTTGTCAATCTGTCGATAATAACCCAAATAGCACCATGATTTGCTCTGGTCCTCGGTAATCCAACTACGAAATCCATTGCTATATGCTCCCACTTCCAGTCTGGAATGTCCAATGGCTGTATCAGTCCACTGGGTCTTTGATGTTCCCCTTTGACTCGCTGGCAAGTGTAACACTTACTTACCCATTCTGCAATTTCTTTCTTCATGCTTGGCCACCAAAAGTTTTCTCTTAAGTCTCTGTACATCTTCGTACTTCCGGGATGAATTGAATATCTGGAGTTGTGAGTGTCTCGAAGAATTTCATCTTTCAGCTCGGCTACGTTGGGTATCCATATTCTGGAAGAAAATCTTAATATTTCTTTATCATCCTTTTGACTCCCTATCTCTTCTCCAGTCAAACTGTCTCGTTCATGGCTCATGACTTCTTCCTGACATCTTCTTATTTTCTCTAATAGTTCTG
Organism: Apium graveolens; assembly: GCF_009905375.1. NCBI lineage: Eukaryota > Viridiplantae > Streptophyta > Magnoliopsida > Apiales > Apiaceae > Apium > Apium graveolens. Next base: position 33,785,388 of record NC_133655.1, on the reverse strand, counting down.
GTTGAAAAGACATTGCACATAACACCTCTGTATACATACTTGGGATATCGACCTCTATTTCAAGCTTCTCAAATTCCTTGATTAATTCCCCGGATGAAGTTATCATGTTTAACCTTTCTTTTCTACTCAGGGCGTCTGCCACCACATTTGCTTTACCTGGGTGATAGCTGATGGTACAATCGTAATCCTTGATTAGTTCTAACCATCTTCTCTGCCTCATGTTCAATTCCTTCTGGGTGAAGATATACTTCAAACTCTTATGGTCCGTGTAGATCTCGCACTTTTCCCCATAAAGATAATGCCTCTAAATCTTCAATGCAAACACTATAGCTGCCAATTCAAAATCATGAGTTGGATACTTCTCTTCATGTGGTTTCAGTTGCCTTGAAGCGTAAGCTATCACCTTGTCGTACTGCATCAATACACATCCTAATCCTTTATACGACGCGTCACTATAGATCATAAAATTTCCTTGTTCATCTGGCAAGACTAGTACTGGAGAAGATACTAATCTATTCTTTAATTCTTGGAAACTCTCCTCGCACTTCTCGTCCCATTCAAATTTCTGGTTCTTCCTGGTGAGCTTTGTCAACGGAGTAGCTATCTTTGCAAAATCTTGCACGAATCTTCTATAGTAACCTGCTAATCCCATGAAACTTCGTACTTCCGTTGGTGTCTTTGGCCTCTCCCAATTGATTATGGCTTCAATCTTCGCTAGATCCACTTCCACTCCTTTATTGCCAATCACGTGCCCAAGAAATCGTACTTCTTTTAACCAAAATTCACATTGGAAAACTTTGCGTACAATTTCTCCTGTCGCAGTATATCCAAAACTATCCTCAAATGCTCTGTGTGCTCCTCTTCTGTTTTAGAATTGATCAAGATGTCGTCTATAAAAATGATCACGAATTTATCCAAATACTTCTTAAATACTCGATTCATCAGATCCATGAAAGTTACTGGTGCGTTGGTTAATCCAAATGCCATCACTAGAAACTCATAATGCCCATATCTGGTTCTGAATGCGGTCTTCGGAATATCTTCTGGCTTGATCTTCAGTTGATGATATCCAGACCTTAAATCTATCTTAGAAAACCACATAGCACCTCTTAATTAATCAAATAAATCATCGATCCTCGGCAACGGGTACTTATTCTTAATGGTAAGCTTATTCAGTTCTCGATAGTCAATACACAGTCGCATATTCCCGTCCTTCTTCTTGACAAACAGTACTGGTGCGCCCCATGGGGATACACCTGGTCTTATAACTCCTTTTTCCAAAAGATCTTGTAGCTGAGTTGCCAATTCTTTCATCTCCACTAATGCCATCCGGTACGGAGCTTTAGCTGTTCCGGGTGCTAAATCGATCGCAAACTCAATTTCTCTGTCGGGAGGTAATCCTGGAAGATCATCTGGAAAGACATCTGGAAATTCGTTGACAACTGGAATCGCTTCTAGTGCTGGAACTTCCTTGCTGGTGTCTATCACACGGGCCAAATACGCCTCACAATTCTGACGCAATAACTTCTTCACTTGAATTATCGTTAAGAACTTTTTCTCTTGCTTATTCCCCTGAAATACCACCTTCTTCTTACTATCCAAGGTCTGAAGTCTTACTTTCCTATTCTTACAATAAATCTGAGCATTATTTTCTGACAACCAATCCATACCTAAAATAACATCAAATTCTCCCAACTTAAAAGGTATCAAGTTAACATGGAAATGATGTCCTCCTATCTCAATATCACACCTCGGGCACACTCGGTCGACATAAACTTGATTCTTATTAGCTAACTCTATCATTAATGCTTGTTCTAACAATTTAACTTCGCAATGCAGCTTATCAACAAAACTTTGAGAAATAAATGATCTTGTAGCTCCAGAATCAAATAAAACTTTAACATTTATGGAGTTGACTGGAAGCGTACCTGCAACCACATCTGAACTCTGAACAGCATCCTTCATAGTCATATTGAATGTCCTAGCCTTGGGCTGGTCCTTTGCTGGTGGTCCTTCAATTCTTGCCTCATTAGCTGCTGGTTCAGTTAACTGGCAGTCCTTGGCAATATGCCCCATCTTTCCACATTTAAAGCACACTGTCCCTGATTTCTGAGCTGTAGTCTAACTTCGACACTCATTAGCATAGTGTCCCTTCTGATTGCACTTGTAACACAACACATTAGCCTTACAAATCCCAAAGTGCCTTATACCACAAAACTTGCAATCTGATGCTGGTGGATGATTGGGCCTCTGCTGATTTGAATTTTGAAAACGATTCCCATTTCCGGGCTGTGGTTTCTTAAATCCCACACTCTTGTTATCCTGAAACTCTGGCCTTTTATTGAAACGGCACTGGAAGTAACCTTGTTGCTTGCCTCCTCCTGAGGTTTCTATTTTCCTTTTCTTCCCATCCTTCCCTTTTTGATACATATCACTCTTACTTTCAATCACCATTGCTTTCTGCACCACTGCCACATATGAAGTTAATTCAAACATGGCCACCCTATTCTGAATCCAAAATATCAATCCATGTTCAAACTTTCTTGCTTTCTTTTCATCTGTGTCAACCTGGTCTGGCACAAACCTTGCTAACTCAGTAAACTTAGCCTCGTACTCAGCGACAGTAAGATCACCCTGTGTCAAGTTCAAGAATTTGATCTCCATTTGGTTCTTCATATACCTCGGGAAATACTTCTCCACGAACAGCTCGGTAAACCTTTCCCAAGTTATAAACTCACCTCCTTCCACTGCTCGCGTGGATTCCCACCAATAGTTCGCCTCGCCCTTCAGAAAGTAGCTTGCAAACTTGGTCTTCTGTTCGATTCTTGTTGTTATTCCAAATCATAAGTTATTTACTGCTTGCTGAGCATTTCTTTCGCTCATACTTGTTTCATATCCTGATTCTTTCAGCTAGGCCAGGGCAAGCTTAAGTTCCAGGTCTGACCAGAGGTTGTGTGCTTGTAGATAGTTTGGTGTGTTTTCCAGATAGACAGTTTGGGATGCTTAACTAGTCTAGAGGTTTGTAATAAAATTTTGAATAATTTGTAAAACTAATTAGACTTATGGTTTATAATAACAGTTGGTTTATATTAGTGTCTATTCCATACTATAACCTGTGATCGATCCAGTTGCATGTAAGGGGTCATGTTTATTATATTATTCTGCTGTGATTATTTTATTATGGTTTATTGGCTAGTGACCCCCAAACCTAGACCCCGGGTTTGGAGGGCGTCACAGGTTGGTATCAGAGCTACAGGTTATGGTCACTAAAACAGGCTTAGGATTGTCATAGATGTGTCATAGGAAGATCACATAAGATAGGCGCGTGTAGTTTAGCTCTTATAGGATTAAATTTAGGTTATTGGGCTCGGTTATAGTTAAGTTGTTTAGGTTTCCTGTTTTGCGTTTAGCCTTAGGCTTTTGTGTTATAGCCCTGCTATTATGTTGGTTTTGAGAATGGTAAGAAGTGTTGGAAAAGAGTTTGGGAGGTTGTGTTGCAACCCTATCCATTGTTTGTGGGTTTATTTGAGATTTCGAGCATGGATTTAAAAGGTTTGGATAATTCTTCATCAATTTTCTTTGTGTTGTTATTCTCAAGATAATAAGCAGGATTATGTGATAATCATGTCGCTTGTGTTAATATAGTAGCAAGTTTATGATATTTTGAGAAGGAATAATGTTTGAGAATTTTGATATGCTAAGGAATTGCTACATATTTGACACAATGCTTGACATATTATTATATATGTTGCCTGTTTCTTACCAGAATAATGGCACCAAAGAGAAGGAATAATTCAGGAGAGGATCGTACCGAGGGTCAGACAGATCCAGCGATTGTCCAAATGTTGGGACTGATGTAGCAACAGATGTTACATCTTACGCAGCAGCAACAGCAACAGCAGCAACAAGCAGCAGCACCACCTGCAGTGACTTTTAAGCAGTTTCTAGTAGTGAAGCCACCTGAGTTCAAGGGAAGTACTGATCCTGTAGAAGCCAATACATGGCTCAAGGAGATGGAAAAGGCCTTTGCTTACTTAGCTGCTGCTTCCATTCCTTTACCAGAATCTTCAGGCCTTTTTGCCAATGTTTTGAATCTTTTAGCTTTTCGAGCTTATTATCACAACAGAAACTATAGATAAGCTGACATAATCTAGCAAAATAGACAGTAGATCTATCTTCATTCATTCGGTCCCCAATAGAACTTAAGACATCACTTGCATAGTCAAAATCAGTTCGATTTATGAGAGCATACCCGATTTGTTGGCTGAATATGGGAATTGCATCAAAATTGGAACATTTATTTGCAAAAGCTTTAGTTATGCAATCAAAGAAGAAACTCCATTCCCTCCTTATGAAAGATCTCTTCAACTGACCAAGCTTTGCCAATGTTCTCTCATATCCCAGACTGGCCATCATGTTTTGAAGAACTGGATCTTCAACAGTAGAATAGACACAGTTCTCAGGTAGCTGCAGTGCTTGTCGAACCATAGACAAAGTCACAACATACTCATCCTCCCCTGTTGAAAAAATAATACTTGGGGACCCTTGAGCACCACCATCATCATATACACCGCTTCTCCAGAACTCCAGGACTTGAGTACCAGAGAATACTTCAGGTTCGGTCAGAGCATACCCAATATCAGAACTAGCAAGAAAGTCCTGAATGGAGTGAAGTTCAGATGGGGCTTCTATCTTGCTAAGAATAGCAGAGAAGTTATTAGGAACAAACGTAGCTCCATCAAAAATTATGTCCTTAGGTGCCATGAGAATTCGTGAGAAAGAAAATTGCTTGGAAGGTGTTTGAGAAAATGTCTATATGAAAAATCGTCAGTAGATGAGAGAGAATAAAAGTAAAAAGAGAGAGATAAAATATGAAAGTAAATAAAAGACTTTACAATCTTTTCTCTCTTTTACTTGTACACGGTAGAAAAAGTAACCGTTGAGACACCTGTCAGACATGCAGCAGTAAAAGATAATTAATGGGCACGGGTATTCAGTAATCATTACTTATCACATACAGTTTTTCAAGGAAAAACCGTTCCACTTACCAAGTAATCCCATTAATCAAGGTCATTCAGTTTTATTTTAAATTTTAAAACTGTTCCTACTTAATTTTTTTTTATTACTGCCTTACCAATATTCTGTAAAATTATGACCAATGAGAGAATGACCATTAATAAACCAAGTAAATAAATACTGCCAAGTCAGAATCAGAACTTGATTTGTATCAGAGCTAAAAAGGTCATCAGAATATGGTTAGTGTCAGGATTTAAAATGTTATCAGAATATCAAACGACTCAGAGACAAAATCTTGCATAAATATAAAATTTCATTAATATATTGAGAAAATACATTTCTTGAAATTTAAATTACATGCTTAAAATTACAAGATTGTCCTAAGCTACAAATCCTAACATCAAGAGCTTTAGTCCTAAGCTAAGAAGCCAGACAAAGCTGACGGTGAAGAGAAACAAATAGCTGCAATTATTTCTTCTTCCTACTCTCAACAAAGAGAATAGCAAGACGAATAATTCGCTCCTGCTGTCTGAGAGCTTCTCTCCGTTCCTCTTCCAGACGCTCAAGATGGCGATGATAGTCCATGTAGAAGAACAGGAGGTCTGTGAGAACCTCTTGGGGAACTGAGACCCAGATTTCATTAGGAATGGTAGTAACATGCCATTCCTGCTGCCATTCAGTACACCTCAAATTGATAGTAAAAGTGTCATAGTTCAGAACTAAGTTGAAATGAACCATGTTTGTGATGAGAAAAAAAATGAGTTTGAGAGAAAATAAGAGATGTGTTGGCTGAAATGAGGCGTTGGTTTATATAACCAATAGAATATCAAGATACGCAAGGAAAATTGAATGGTTGTAGGTAGAAATAATTATACCTCGTCTCCCTAGAATGATGAGAATAATAACAGCCATTGGAAGCTGAAAACAGGATTCAATGCGCACACGAAACAAGTAAAAATTACTGTGCACAGACGAGTACCACTAACCCAAATTATGTTGACTGTTAATATCTTACCCAAATATATTCTGATTTTAAATAAGACTGTTTCAGATTTTAACCACAAATAAGTCAAGTAAAGAATCAGAATGTAATATTAGAACTTAGACTTATATCAGAACTTAACAGTCATCAGAACATGATTCCTTAACTCGAAAAGCGAATGCCCATTTTTGTAATTCTTCACACAAATTCTAATTTCGTTTCTTCAGAACTTAATCATCAGAACTTCCATCATTACTTGTCCTCAGAATTTATGCAACTGACACTTAAACGTTCATTTAAAATAACATTTATCACCATAGTAATTTTCATCATTCATATGGAGTGTATGTGTGTGCAGTAAGCTAAATTTCAGATAAAGATTAAAGTCTGATTCACTTCAGTATATCTTAGAAATAAGGCATAACTAAGAACTTTGCTCAAAATCTGTCATGATTCTGAAGTCTACTTTAGAATGAGTTCATGCATGAATCCACCTCAACTGTTTTGTGCTCATTTTATGCATCTTTTGAAATTCCATTTTACAGTGGCTTCTCAGTGTAAGTGAGTCTTGACTGCTTATCAGAATTTATGCTATTGTCAGAGTATTTCTCCAGTAATCATAGAGTGTGAAAAGTCACCCAGAAAATATTTATTTTGCATTTCTGATGCATATTACTTAATACCAGCAATGCACTTGCGTCTTCCCTTCCACATTTTTACTCTAGATCTCAAAGGAGTACCTGATCTAATTTCTTTTTCTTTTTCTTTTGATAAGTGAGGTTTATCAGCTTTTAGTACATCCATTAGATTTACTAACATCAGAACTTAACAGATAAGAAGCATTATTCCAATTTGTGACTTAGTAATGAGATACACAAAGTGAATTTCAACTAAGCTCAGTATCAGAACTTGCTTGTGTTAAGAGATTTCCATATAAATAATTACTTCAAACATAGGATCTTTAGTATATTAAAGACTACTAGGTCAGCATCTAGCATAGTTATCCTCATCGGATTGAATAATCACAAAAACATTCATATCACTATCAGAGTTTAGAAATTCACATCAGACAACTATCAGTACTTAAGCAATTTCCAATTAAGCACATAATACACAAAGACAGTAATATCTATAAATATTGATCATAAAGTCTGATGTATCAGAACAAAAACTAAGCAGATTTAGAGAAAGAACCTGAAACCATTCCAAGTACATTTACCAATCTTGTAAAAGTAGCTTCACACAGTGGTTTTTTGGAGATATCTGCTAGTTGATCTGTTGGAACAAACTGCAATTCCACTGGACCTTCATCCACATGTTCCCTTATGAAGTGGTACCTAATGCTGATGTGCTTTGTCATTGAATGTTGAACTGGATTTCCTGTCATAGCAATAACACTTTGATTATCATAGTACATAAGGATTTTAAAGTATGTTAACCCATAATCCAGAAACTGATTCTTCATCCAAAGAATTTGTGCATAACAACTTCCTACAGCAATGTACTCTGCTTCTGCAGTTGATGTGGAAATTGACTTTTGTTTCTTGCTAAACCAAGAAACCAATCTGCCTCCAAGAAATTGGCAGCTTCCACTTGTGCTTTTCCTGTCAATTTTGCATCCTGCAAAATCTGCATCTGAGTAACCTATTAGTTTAAAGTCTGATTCTCTAGGATACCACAATCCCAAATCAGCTGTTCCCTAAAGATACTTGAAAATTCTTTTCACAGCTGTTAAGTAAGGTTCTCTTGGATCTGCTTGAAATCTTGCACAAAGACAGGTAGCATACATGATATCAGGTCTACTAGCTGTTAGATAGAGTAGTGAGCCAATCATACCTCTGTAATCAGTAATATCTACTGATATGCCAGTATCCTTATCCAATTTTGTTGCAGTGGCCATGAGAGTGGATGCACTTGAACAATCTTGCATTCCAAATTTCTTCAGCAAATTTCTGGTGTGTACTTGGTTTGACAAATAAAAGTGCATTCTTCATTCTGCTTGACTTGAAGGCCCAAAAAATAGCTAAGTTCCCCCATCATACTCATTTGATATCTTGACTACATCAGTTTGGCAAACTTCTTGCAAAGTCTGTCATTTGTAGAACCAAAAATGATATCATCAACATATATCTGCACCAAAAGTAAGTCCTTTCCATGGTTGAGGTAGAACAGAGTTTTGTCAATAGTTCCTCTGTTAAATCCACTTTCCAGAAAAAACTGAGCTAAAGTCTCGTACCATGCTCTTGGAGCTTGCTTAAGGCTATAAAGTGCTTTATCAAGCCTGTAGACATGATTTGGAAATTTGGGATCTACAAAGCCTGGAGGTTGTTCAACATATACTTCCTCTTCCAATTCTCCATTGAGAAAAGCACTTTTCACATCCATTTGAAAGACAGTAAACTTTTTGTGAGCAACATAAGCCAAAAATATCCTTATGGCTTCCAATCTAGCAACTGGTGCAAATGTTTCATCATAATCAATTCCCTCATGTTGAGAATATCCTTTTGCAACCAGCCTTGCTTTATTCCTTGTAATTATGCCATCACTATCAATTTTGTTTCTGAACACCCACTTTGTACCAACAACAGATCTGTTCTTTGGTCTTGGCACTAGGGTCCATACTTTGTTTCTTTCAAATTCATTTAACTCTTCCTGCATTGCTTGCACCCAATCAACATCTTGAAGAGCTTCTTCCACTTTCTTTAGTTCAGTCTGAGAAAGAAAAGAATTATAGAGGCATTCACTTGAAGTAGCTGTTCTAATTCTGACACCTGCATCAGGATTTCCAATTATTAAATCAGGTGTATGTGATTTAATCCACTTTCTTGCAGATGGAAGATTTTCTCTAGAACTGGATGCTCCCCCATGATCCATGCTATCTTCATCAACATTTTCTGATGCTCCCCCTGAGATTATGCTCTTTGAGTTGGATCCTTCAGAATTTAAGTTATCAGAACTTGAAGAATCAGAACTTAAAGAGCCAGTTTTATATTCTGATGCTTCTTGAGATGTGGTTGTATCTTCAGTATGCTCCCCCTGCACAGGTGCATATTCCTTTGGCGTAGTCATCACAATTTCAATAACATCAGAGTTTAATCCATCAGAGTTTACAGTATCAGGATTTAAACTGTCAGGATTTTGAGTATCAGAATTTAAGTCTTCATTTTCAAATCTTAGCTGATCATGATCATTGAAATCTTCAAGTCCAGTAATCTTCTTATCATCAAAGGAGACACTGATAGATTCCATGACAACCCTTGTTCGTAAATTGTAGACTCTGAAGGCTTTTGTGGAAAGTGGATATCCAACAAAAATTCCTTCATCAAATTTTAAATCTAATTTGGATAGCTGTTCAGGGTCAGTCTTAAGAACAAAACACTTGCATCCAAATACATGAAAATACTTCAGATTTGGCTTCTTTTTCTTCACATCTCATATGGTGTCTTTCCATGCTTGTTAATGAGTGTTGCATTCTGAGTAAAACAAGCAATCTGCACAGCTTCAGCCCAAAAATAGGTTGGCAGCTTTGCTTCATCAAGCATAGTTCGTGCAGCTTCAATAAGAGTTCTATTCTTTCTTTCAACAACTCCATTTTGCTGCGGAGTTCCAGGAGCAGAAAATTCCTGCTTTATTCCATGGTCTTTGCAGAACTCTTCCATGATCAAATTCTTGAACTCAGTGTCATTATCACTTCTTATGATCTTCATAAAATCTTTGACCAATTTATCCAGTTGCTTGACATGATCAATCAAGATAGATGCAGTTTCACTTTTTATGTGCAAGAAATACACCCATGTGTATCTGGTGAACTCATCCACTATGACAATAGCATATTTCTTCTTTGCAATAGACATGACATTCACTGGACCAAATAGATCTACATGTAGTAGGTGATAAGGCTCAAGAATTGATGATTCAGTCTTGCTCTTGAATGAAGATTTTCTTTGTTTTTCCTTCTGACATGAATCACAAAGGCCATCAGGAGCAAATACTGATTTTGGCAGTCCTCTCACAAGATCTTTCTTGACTAATTCATTTATATTGTTGAAATTTAAATGAGAGAGTTTCTTGTGCCAATTCCAGCTTTCTTCAATTGATGCTCTACTCAACAGACAGATTGCAGAACCATTAGTACTTATTGAAAGCTTGGCTTCATAAATGTTACCATGCCTGTATCCTTTCAGAACAACTTTGTCTGTAGATTTGCTTACAACTTCACATTGTTCTTCAAAGAAATCCACATGATAACATCTGTCACAGATTTGACTAACACTCAGCATATTGTGTTTAAGTCCTGAGACCAGAGCTACTTCTTTAATGATGACATTCCCAAGATTGATATTGCCATATCCCAGTATTTTTCCAATGTTTCCATCTCCATAAGAAACACTTGGGCCAACTTTCTCCACAAAGTCTGATAGCAGGGCTTTATTTCTAGTCATATGTCCTGAACATCCACTGTCCAGAACTAAGATGTTTTTCCTATTGCCCTGCAATCACAAAGACCACTAATGATTAGTTTTAAGGACCCAGACTTGCTTGGATCCTTTGGACTTATTAAGTTTGTTAACATTTGCAGCGGATTTAGCATCAGAGTTTATGTTAACATTTTTCTTATCAGCATTTACACTATCAGACTTTGTATCAGAACTTACACTAGAAGGAACAATGCTAACTTTCTTTAAAGAAGGTTTTATTTGATAATAATCATAGTAAATAATATGATATTCCTTACAAGTATAAATGGAATGCCATAAACTACCACAATAAAACAAGGATTTTGTGGCCTATATCTAACAGACTGACTCTTAACTCCTGACTTGGAAAGTAAGGAGTTTATGTTCTTATTCTTCCTGCAAAAAGAAGCCAGATGGTTAGAACTTCCACAGTTATGACATGTTTTTCTAGGAGCATTAGGAACAGGCTTATAATCATTTCTTTTATTCACACCTTCCTTTCCATTCCTATTTTTCCTAGGTGACTTTACCTTGTTTACAATCTTAACATCTTTCAGCTTATGCTTAAGCTGCTTCTTTGTCATTAAGCCTACGTTAACTTCAGTTGGCTTTTCCTGTGTTAGTTTGTCATAAGTTAATTTCTCTTTAACTTCTGATTTCTCAGTTTCAGACTTTACAGCTACAAACTTAACAGGTTTTACCTTTGGATTTTGTTTAATAAATACAGTTCTTTTATCATTCTTGTCATCTCCATAACCTAAGCCCTCTTTCCAGTTTCCACTACTAAACAAATTCTGAGTTGTTCTGCCAGAGTTAGTCCAAGTCCTGATAATCTCTCTTTCCTTTTCTAACTCAGTTTTTAGAGATTCATTCATTTTAAGTACTTCATTCCTAACATAGAAGGCATCATCTCTATCTTTCTGAGTTTGATGGAACATGACTAACTCTTTTTTTAAATAATCATTCCTCTTTTTACAAGAAAGATTTTTAAAAGTTAATCTTTCACATATTAAAGTTAGATCTCTATAACTAATGAACATGTTTTAAGATATCTTCTCAACTATTAATATCATCAGTATGAAAGGCATAAGTAGTTTGAGGTACCTTTAACTCAGCAGCTTCAGAACTGCTATCAGCATTTGCCATCAAGGCATAGTTCACCTCACTTTTAGAATCTGAAGTGTTTATCCAGCTTTTCTTCTTTGTGACAAGAGCCTTGCCTTTGTCACTCTTCACTTTCTTGCAATCAGGAGATATGTGGCCTTTCTCACCACAGTTGTAGCATTTGACATTTGTGTAATCTCCTCTGCCAGACTTCCCTCCTTTGCCTTCAGATTTTCTGAAACTCTTCTTGTCAGAACTTGCACCTTTCCTGGAAAATTTCTTTCCCTTCCTGAACATTCTATATGCAATCCTTGTGATTCCTTTCACCATAAGAGCACACAGCTTCATCATCTCTTCATCAGCATCCATCTCAGGCAAGCTTTCTGTTTCCGAGTCATCATCACTATCAGAACTTGATGACTCAGTATCAGACTTTGTGATGAGCGCTTTTCCCTTGCCTTTCCTTGAGGTAGCTGCCTTGGGGGATTCTTCCTCAGCCGTAAGAGCAACTGTCCTTGACTTTCCTCCTTTCCTCTTGCTTCTTTGTTCCATCTCAAGTTCATGAGTCTTGAGCATCCCATAAATTTCATCAAAAGTTGTTTCTTCAAGATTATAGTTGTCTCTTATAATTGTGGCCTTCAAATCCCAACTTTCAGGAGGAGCTAACAGGAATTTAAGATTTGAATCTTCAAGATCATACTCCTTATCAACTAGTGACAAATCATTCAAGAGTTTGACAAATCTGTCATATAAATCAGTCAATGACTCGTTAGGCTTTGAGTCAAAGTGTCCATACTCTTGAGTGAGTATAGTCTTCATGTTCTTCTTAATCGAATCAGTTCCCTGGCATCTTGTCTCCAAGGCATCCCATATCTCCTTTGTAGTCTTGCAGTTAATTACCCTGTTAGATATAACATTATCAATGGCACTATGCAGCAAGTGTCGTACCTTAGCATCCTTAGCAATTGATGTGATATCTTCAGCAGTGTAATCACTCTTCTTCTTTGGTACAAACTTTGCTGCTTCACCTGCAACTACAACAGCGAGTTTTGTTGGCTTGTGAGGTCCTTCATTGATTCTATCAAGATATTCTGGATCTGTAGCTTCCAGGAACATAGTCATCCTCACCTTCCATATAGGATATTCAGATGGTTTCAGTATGGGACCCTAATAGCCTCATATCGACTATGGATTTGAGTCTTTGGAGGTTCTTCAGTTTTGGGGGGCTTGGTTGGAGTTTCTGCTTCAGACATGATTGTTTTTAGATATTAAATTGTTTGTGTGTTAACAGATAGGCTCTGATACCACTTGTTAGGTCACACACACTGTAGAAGGGGGTTGAATACAGTGTATAACATAATCAAATCGAATTCAAAGAACACAAGTAACAGAGAACAAACTTTATTAAACTCTGTTACAATGTAGAACTGTCCTCTCTCAGTGATGAACAAAATATCACGTGAGCTGCTAGGGTTACAATGAATAATATTCTCGATAATGATAACACATATAGTGTAAACCCTATGTCTGTGTTTATATACTACACAGTTACAAGATAATCGCTAATTGATATGGAATATAATTCTGCTTCCTAAAATATATCAATCAGATATCTTTTCTTCCAAGTATTCCATTCTTCACAGAATTCCTTCTTCATGCATATCTCTTCTTGCGTTCGTCTTGATATTCTTTCCTTTCAATCAACCGCCTTCCTTATCTGAAAGTTTCCTTTAAGTCCTGATATTATCTCCTGATAAATATCTCCTGAACCTTAAGTACTGATAACTTAAGTTCTGACTTCAGTATAAGTGCTGATTTCCAGTTAAGTACTGATTTGTCCTGTTTAAGTAAGATCTAAAAACTAAACACAAATCATATTAGACATGACATTATCAAATATATCTAACATATTGTTAGAATATATATATATATACTCAAAAGGATGATCAAGGCATTCCCAGATTTTATTTCAGAATATGGGATTCCACCATTGATAAAATTGAAGAATGGAACTTTACAAGAGGTTCACAACTCAAGACATTCGGTCCATCCATGAAGTTCCAATATGTATAGAGATTTAGAGGAAAATTATTGGTGGCCAGAGATGAAAAAAGAAATGGTGGGATAGATTAGCAAATGTTATACGTAACAAGGAGTTAAGGTGGGATATCAAAGACTAGATGGATATATTTTTCCAAGAAACGTTATGGTAATGCCACCTGAGAACAAAAGGTGAGAAAAACGTTAATTACATTATTATTGATAGGTTATTTAAACCTGATCATTCTCATTTAGTAATAAACAGATTATTCCATAAGTGGGTCAGTCGCTGCTTGAAGAAATGGTGGTACGTCATCAGACGATTCAGGGAAGGGGTTGATCGGAAAAATAACTTGAACGGCAGCATATTTTTCCGATTGACACTCCGGTTTATTCAGTAAGTATTCGACCAATCTTTTACTGAAGATGTGGTTCTGGAAGCCGGGGCATCATTTTCTGTAATTGTGGTGTCGATCTGGGCTGGTGGCAGAGTGGTTGGAAAAGCTTGGGATGGCGGAGGTCGCCGTTAATGGCTTCTCCGGCCGTCGTAGTGAAGGAGGAAGAAGATGCCAAACGTACAATTTGGTCATCCTTCTTTCTCCCATTTTTCAAAAATCATCCTGTAAATTACAAATATTACAAATTCAGGATTTCTGTTTTAATTGTTTTAAAAAATTATATTTTAATTATTGTTAAATTCAGAAAATGCTTATTTAATTATTTTAAAAATCAGAAAAACATTTATTTAATTATTTTAAATTCAGAAAATTATTTTAATTAATTATTTATTCAAAAATAAATTGAAATTATTTTAATTAATCGATTAATTTATAATTAATTGATTAATTAAATTAATTAATTATTAATTAATGTAAATTAATTATTAATTAATTTATTTTGAATTAATAATTAGATTCAATTATCTAAAATTGATTTAAAAATTCCGAAAAAATAGTTTCGAGCTTCAAAATATTATTTAAAATTATTTTCAAGGCTCGATAATTATTATAAAATTATTTTAAAGCCAAATTCGGATGCTCGAACCCTATTATTTAATTATAAAATGATTCGGAGTCCAATTTTAATTCCGAAAAATGTTCAAAAAATCGTAATAAATACCTGGAAAATCATTTTGACCCCAAATCTTCTTTGAAAAATTATTTTGATCGAATACCTTACGTGTTATGTGCTACATGTTCACTGATTGATGCGTTATATGCCTATGTGGTTATGGTTTGACTGTTTTAGTCATAACTTTTAATCCGTAAATCGGATTTGGGTGAAATGAAGGGTAGATAAAAGCTTATGACGTCGATGTGATGATTAGAATAATATGAGTATAAATAATTGATAGATACTTGTGATGCCTAGCAAAGTAAGCAAGGCATAGAAAAGGGAATCAGTGATCCATAAATAGAATCAAAGCGTAGAAAGAGAAGGAAAGTGATTGATAAATAGAAGCAAAGCATAAAAAGAGAAAAAAAGTGGTTGATGAATAAAACTGTTAGATGAGTACAAGTTAAGTGGAAATCGTCGATGATAAGGAAAGTACTTCTGAACTTCTCTTCAAGATTGAAAGTACTTCTAGTCTTCTACTTTCTGATTCTTTCCTTGATTGAAACCCAATCTTTTTGAATTCCTTGTTATACCGACATAGTATTGTGAATAACCCTATGCTTTAAGATAAATGTTATTTATGATTCAGCAAATTGACTTACATTGGTTATCATATTGAATTGTTTTAGAATTGGATGGTTTTATAAATGTGGACCAAATTCATGGTCAGACCAGATTCGTGGTCATAATAGGTCAATGCATGCCTTGGATCCAGTATATAGAGCAAAGTTGGGAGCTTTGCTCGGGGTTAGTGCATGACTGATCAACAGCCTAACCTTGGTTTTAAAATGAAAAGTGAATATCCAATCTTAATCATTTCTTATTCAGAAACTTGATTCCTCTGAATCACTTCAATTGGTAATTGTTTAACCTCAATTGCTGCTACTATTACTTGCTGAGCTAGTAAGCTCACTCTTACAAAAAATATTATGTTTTCAACAGTTGAAGAAGAAAGTGTAGGTAACGAGGATTCCCTGTCCAGTGTGCGAGCTAGGGTTTCCGGTTAAATTGGATCGAGCTAGCAGAAGCTTTATAGTGTAGGTGGGTTATGCAAGATTGTAACAACGATATCCTTAGCCATTGTAAGTTGAACTAGTTGGGATTTGGTACGATGTAATAAAAGATAAGGTTGTGGCTTGTTTTCATACTTTAACCTGTTGCGATCCGTGGTTGTGTACAGAAGGGTCAATGCATATAATACTTTATATAGAGGTTTAAATATTGTGGTGTGTTGTGAGCCCCAAACTTCTGACCCGGGTTTGGAGGGCGTCACACAAAATGCCCAAATTCAATTGAAAACATTCAAACCGAATATAAACCTTAATTTCTGTTAGGATTATATTGTGTACTTGATGATAACTTGAACAAAACACTTAGTAGATTTTATTTAAGTGAGTTTGTAGCTTTCAACGGATGATCATTTTAACATCCGTTGAAAGAGTAGCTTATATACAATAAGATTAGCAGCACATTTCTATATACTTAAATAGCTTAGTGAACTAGATCTTTGAGGAACATTTAAGTCATGTTGACTACTAGATTGATATACAAGATAGGTTGGTTAATTGTAAATAGTTGATGCCTTGTAATCTTGTATAAATGAAATAGAGTTAACTGTCAAGAAGATAGTCTCAACGGATGATTCACAAAGCTTCAATGAATGCTCAAATAAAGCTTCGACGGATGATCTACATAGTTTTAACGGATGGGAAGCCAAAGTATCTGTTGGATTTTAATCGCAGCGGGGCATGGCAAAACACTTTTACACATACAAAATCCAAATAAAAGCATATAAATCGTGAATAAAAATTCGAGGGATCGAATCTAACCTTTTAAAATAATTCGGAGACAACGATCAGAGATCCTTAGCAGTTGCTCCTCAAGTGTGAAGCACTCCACCGGTATCCACCAAGAAAACGATGTTAAGGAGGAGGAAGGAGGTGGAGAGAATTGGGTTTTCCAAACTTTTTGGGTTTTCGGGTTGGTTGTGGGTTAGAATAAAATAGGGTCTATAATAGTGTATTTATAGGCAAAATTTTCAGCTGAAATTTTCCCATAAATAGTATTATTATTATCCCATTTTTTATTCTTATTAATAATTAAAACACCTTTTAATTATTAATCCATTTTCTAAACACTTTAGAAATAATTCTCTCTCTTGATTTAATTTCCAAAAAATTAAATCCTTTAATTAATAATATTAAGAACTTTTCTTAATTAATTTATAATCAATTAAATCTCATTTAATCAATTATTAAATTTGTCAATTAATTATTTATTTCATAAATAAATAATTATCAACCATTATTAATTAATTCCTGCACCATTAAATCATTCTCTTTTTATGGTGTGACCCTATAGGTTCAATATTAAGCCGGTAGTAGAAATAAATAATAATAAAACTATTTTATCATTATTTATATAAATTCTCTAATTTATTAAATATGATTAATTAATTAATCATATTTATTCTACATCGTGAGTGATGCTTCTCAACATATCGCGACTATCCGGATAATATGAATTCACTGCTTAGAATACCAAGAACCTGTCAGTGAATAGTTACCGTACAATAAACTCCTTCTACCCTACAATGTCCCGATTAAATACAAGGCATGGATCTCGTGTCAAGCCTATCTAATTCAATCACTTTGCTTACCATTTACTATGCGTAGTTCTATGCAAATTAGAAACTCCTTTCTAATTTCATTTACTCTGGCCAGAGATTCCTGAACTAGCATAAGTGGATCAGCCTTGAACATTCACTTCCTTCACTGGAAGGGGTAGATCCTTTATTGATCATACACTATCTTCGTGTACAAATTCCTATACCCAGAAGAGCCCTAATAATTGTCCCTGGAGACTAAGAACTAAACCAAAGCATAGTTCAGTGTACACAAGATGACTATGATGACCTCAAGTCCAAGGATACTTTTACAACTATCACTATGTGAACAACTGCTGACACGTGAGTGAACTCCATCAGTTGTTCAGCTATGCGAGTCATGTTCAGTGAACTTATTCCATAATAAGCACCTACATACTAGCTATAGTGTCACCACACAAATGTCTATGAGAACAAACATCCTTCATAATGAAGCAAGCATAGTATGTACCGATCTTTGCGGATTATTAATTACCAGTTAGTAATCCTATGACCAGGAACTATTTAAGTTTAGAGTTATCATCTTTTTAGGTCTCACTATTATGATCTCATCATAATCCATAAAAAGCTTTACTCTAAACTATGGTATATCTTATTTAAACACTTAAATAGATCGAGCCCGTAATAAAAACAAAACAAGTCTTTTATTAATATCAATAAAATCAAAACAGATTACATAAAAGTTATTCCTAAATCCTAGTACATGATTGGACTTAGGACATATTCCTTTCAATCTCCCACTTGTACTAAAGCCAATCACTCTGGTATCTAATACCCATCTTGTCTTCATGACGATCAAAGTGACTTTCATAAAGTAGCTTTGTGAGTGGGTCTGTTATGTTGTTATGTGTGTCAAGTCTAATTCAATACAATACAAGAAATGTTACCGCGCTCCCACTAACCCTTTTGTAGACGCATGGTTCATCTGCGTTTTTGATAAAATCAAACTCTTTGATTGTCTCATCAAAACGAATGTTCCATCTTTCGAGAAGCTTGCTTTAAACCACATATGGTTCACAATAGCTTACACACTAGGTTTTCATTTCTCTTGGAAAGAAAACCATCTGGCTAATTGCCAGATCTTATAGTCGTAGTAAGCAGCAATCGCAAGCAAAATCTGAACTGATTTTAACAGGGCTACAAGGAAAAGGTTTCATCAAAGTCAATCCATTGCCTTTGTTTGAATCCTTTTTCCACAAGCCTGGCCTTAAAGGTCTCCACCTGGCCATCTGCTTTAATCATTCTTACGTATACCGTATACATAGATTCCATTCTGGATTTCATGGCACTATGCCATTTCTCTGAGTCAACACTACTCATAGCCTCATTATAGGTCATAGGGTCGTCATCATCAATGATCGACAACTCATTGTCATTCTCAATGACAAGGCCATAATACCTCTCAGGTTGGCGAGACACTCTCCCTGATCTATGAATGGGCTGTTCCACAAAAGGTTGTTTAGTCAGAACAGGTGTTTCCACTTGATCCGTAGTAGTTTGTGCTTCTTGAACTTCATCAAGTTCAATTTTGCTCCCACTGTTTCCTTCAAGGATAAACTCCTTTTCCAAGAAGGTAGCATGTCTGGAGACAAACACCCGATGATCGGTGTAAAAGTAATACCCTAAAGTCTCTTTAGGATATCCCACAAAACTACATCTTACGGATCGATATTCCAGCTTATCTGGGTCAACTTTCTTGACATAAGCTGGACATCCCCAAATCTTAACGTGTTTAAGACTCGGTTTCCTTTCTTTCCATATCTCATATGAAGTTTGAGGAACAGATTTTGGAAGGCACCTTATTCAGTAAATATGCTGAGGTTTCCAATGCATAACCCCATAGGAATACTGGAAGATTTGCATAGCTCATCATGGACCGAACTATGTCTAACAAAGTTCGATTTCTCCTTTCAGATACCAATCTAGAGGAGTCCACTGGGAGACTATACCATTTACTTTGAGATAATCTAGAAACACTCCATTAAAGTATTCACCACCTCGATCTGATCGAAGAATTATAATACTATGTTTGGTTTGTTTCTCCACTTCATACTTATACTCTTTGAACTTTTCAAAGGCTTCAGACTTGTGTTTCATCAAACACATATCCGAATCTAGATCTATCATCTATGAAAGTAATGAAGTATGAAAATCCACCCATGGCTTGCGTAGACATTGGTCCACATACATTTGTGTGTACCAATCCTAGCAAATCTGCAGCCCTCTCTCCATGTCTACTAAATGGAGACTGCAGTGCCACTATGAAGTGAGATTTTTATCATCCATTTTCTTTTATTAGTTTGTTCAATCTGAAGTAAATTATGTCACATTTATACAGACCATTATTTAAAGCACCACGTCCATAAAGAATATTATCTCTAAGAATAGAACATTCATTATTCTCAATAATAAATGAAAATCCAGCCAAGTCTAACATGGGAATAATATTCCTCACAATCGAGGGAACAAAATAACAATTATTTCAAACAATAGTCTGGCCCGTAGGCCTATGTAAATGAAATGATTCTACATCTACAGTAACAACTCTTGCTCCATTTCCCATCAGTAGAATCACCTCCTCTTCCTCAAGAGTCCTACTTCTCCTTGGTCCCTGCAACAATTGCAGATTTGAGAACCATAGGCGGTATCTAATACCCAAGTAGAAATTTGATTTAATGACATATTCACTTCTATCATGAACATACTTGAATCAGAAGCGGTAGTCTCACTACCCTTCTTCTTCTTCAATTCTGCAAGGTAAACCTTGCAGTTCCTCTTCCAGTGCCCCACCATGTTACAGTGAAAGCAAACAATTTAGCTCTCGGGGTCTTCAGTTTTTGGTGGAACCGGCTTTTCTTCACCTACTTTCTTCTTCTTGGAAGAGTTCCTCTTCATTTTCTTAGGATTGGAACCTTCACCAATTAGAAGAACAGAACTCTTCTTAGGGGGAAAATTCAATTCCGCAGTCTTCAACATGTTGTGGAGTTCAGGCAGGCTGACATCCAACTTATTCATGTGAAAGTTCACAACAAACTGTGAGAACGAACTCGGAAGCGATTGCAAGACCAAGTCTTGGCTCAGCTCCCCATCCATGGCAAAACCAAGTTGTACAAGACGTTCAATCAAATTGACCATCTTAAGTACATGGTCATTCACAAATGATCCCTCAGACATCCTACAACCGAACAGCTCCTTCGATATCTCATATCGAGCTGTCCTCCCCGCCACATCATATAACTCTTGTAGATGCATGAGGATAGTGTGAGCATCCATATGCTCATGTTGCTTCTGTAGCTCAATGTTCATGGAAGCTAGCATGATGCATTGAGCAACATTTGCATCATCTATCCACTTACGATACACAACATGTTCATCATTATGTGCATCACTAGCAGGTTCAGTAGGCTTAGGTGAGTCAATCACGTATTCCAGCTTCTCAATCCTGAGAACAATTCTCAAGTTTCGAAGCCAGTCAGCATAATTAGGACCAGTCAATTTGTGAGCATCTAGTATGCTCCTGAGTGATAGTGCAGAAGACATAATGTATATTGTAAATCTGTAAATGATAAACATATAAAAACACTCAGCAAATATTCGATTTCATTTTAAAACACTATATGAATTGGGTCTTTATTCATAAGTGGCTCCCACTAGTTTACCTAATTTATTCAACCCCCTACGTGAAAAATTAAGCATTCATAATGCTAGTGGGAATAGGGATCCTACATTCCATTACATGACCCCGGCTGTAGCACGAACCGCCATGTAATGTTCAATAGGCAGACAACTCTTGTCAATTACATCTCATGTTATTCCCTAATCAAACTTTAGCCTCTTGAATAATTGAGTCTCAGCTGTAGCACGACAAACTCAATATTCTAAGTCAAGTCTAACCCAACATTCCGTACAGTTGAATCAGTCCCCAAAGGCCCACGGCTGTAGCACGTACCGACCTTTAGATTCTTAATCAATGTACACATCTCTATGTAACAGACAAGTATTTCTTATTTCGAAATCAAAGCCCTCGGCTGTAGCACGAACCGACAATGATTCAAAAATAAAAACTACTTTTCTATCATGTTGGAAGGCTATGACCGACACAAGCTCGTTGTGTCATTGGCCAATTACTACTTGATATTATTTAATTTTAGAGGGATTATATTACGTTACAATCATAATCATATTATTAAGAGATTCTTCCTTTTAAATTAAATATTTCAAATCAATAATCAGATGATTCCCAGATCGGGTGGAGCATTGTCAAGAGGCGTCACTTAATAACCCTTTCTTACAGATAGAAATCTGTTGTTGACAGAATCATCCTTTCTCTAATATCGATAATTCATATTCAATTACGTGTTTCATAAACACAAGAATCTCATGATTGTATTCATAATATTATTATTAAGGTTATGAAACAATTTCACTATACTAGGTTGTCTAACAAACGCTTTATATTTATTTAAGTTCACCTAAATCTATCATCGCATGATAAACTAAGCATATATCACATATATCAACATGAATAAACATCAAGGTAGGCATGTTATATCATCTAGCACATTAGTCTAAGCATTATACATCTCTATGTATCACATGAAGCATTTAAAAGCAATTAAAACAGTCAAAAACATCTTTAAAACACTTCATGGAAATATAAAGAGTTCAAAACTTTTATATAAACTAAAATTGATCACTACATTAGATCCGTCTCGGAAAAACGAATCCAACGTTATATTGCACGCCCAAAACGGAGTTACGAAACTCCCAGAAAATCAATTTTAATATCAACAGACGGGCTATAACGCATTACAGGAACGCGTTACAGTACCTGTAACGCATTCCGGTGATGCGTTACACCCCTTTTTGCAGCAGCCAACAGAATTCTTTCTCGGAAACCGCGCCGCACCTGACTTCTCTGTTCTACTTTTCTATCCGTATAGCAGCATAAACCACAGACAAAGACAGCAGTACAGCAGATGCAATATATATATATATACTTACAATCAATTTATATATATATATATGATTTATTTAATTACGAATTTAATTATAAGAACTTCAAAAATTCATAATAAAAAATCTATACATCCTAAAATTATGAAAAAAATACCCAGACGATCTACAACACTTGTAGAACCCAGATCAACATTCAAAATTATTATGAGAAACGATTTCTCATCAGACAAAATTAATCCATGATATAACTTGTAAAAATCATAATTATTCATACAAGCACATAAAATTCTGAAATTTTTACCACAGATCTATATGCATACAACCTATGCTCTGATACCAATGTTGGATTTTAATCGCAGCGGGGCATGGCAAAACACTTTTACACATACAAAATCCAAATAAAAGCATATAAATCGTGAATAAAAATTCGAGGGATCGAATCTAACCTTTTAAAATAATTCGGAGACAACGATCAGAGATCCTTAGCAGTTGCTCCTCAAGTGTGAAGCACTCCACCGGTATCCACCAAGAAAACGATGTTAAGGAGGAGGAAGGAGGTGGAGAGAATTGGGTTTTCCAAACTTTTTGGGTTTTCGGGTTGGTTGTGGGTTAGAATAAAATAGGGTCTATAATAGTGTATTTATAGGCAAAATTTTCAGCTGAAATTTTCCCATAAATATTATTATTATTATCCCATTTTTTATTCTTATTAATAATTAAAAACACCTTTTAATTATTAATCCTTTTTCTAAACACTTTAGAAATAATTCTCTCTCTTGATTTAATTTCCAAAAAATTAAATCCTTTAATTAATAATATTAAGAACTTTTTCTAATTAATTTATAATCAATTAAATCTCATTTAATCAATTATTAAATTTGCCAATTAATTATTTATTTCATAAATAAATAATTATCAGCCATTATTAATTAATTTCTCCACCATTAAATCATTCTCTTTTTATAGTGTGACCCTGTAGGTTCAATATTAAGCCGGTAGTAGAAATAAATAATAATAAAACTATTTTATCATTATTTATATAAATTCTCTAATTTATTAAATATGATTAATTAATTAATCACATTTATTCTACATCGTGAGTGATGCTTCTCAACATATCGCGACTATCCGGATAATATGAATTCACTGCTTAGAATACCAAGAACCTGTCAGTGAATAGTTACCGTACAATAAACTCCTTTTACCCTACAATGTCCCGATTAAATACAAGGCATGGATCTCGTGTCAAGCCTATCTAATTCAATCACTTTGCTTACCATTTACTATGCGTAGTTCTATGCAAATTAGAAACTCCTTTCTAATTTCATTTACTCTGGCCAGAGATTCCTGAACTAGCATAAGTGGATCAGCCTTGAACATTCGCTTCCTTCACTGGAAGGGGTAGATCCTTTATTGATCATACACTATCTTCGTGTACAAATTCCTATACCCAGAAAAGCCCTAATAATTGTCCCTGGAGACTAAGAACTAAACCAAAGCATAGTTCAGTGTACACAAGATGACTATGATGACCTCAAGTCCAAGGATACTTTTACAACTATCATTATGTGAACAACTGCTGACACGTGAGTGAACTCCATCAGTTGTTCAGCTGTGCGAGTCATGTTCAGTGAACTTATTCCATAATAAGCACCTACATACTAGCTATAGTGTCACCACACAAATGTCTATGAGAACAGACATCCTTCATAATGAAGCAAGCATAGTATGTACCGATCTTTGCGGATTATTAATTACCAGTTAGTAATCCTATGACCAGGAACTATTTAAGTTTAGAGTTATCATCTTTTTAGGTCTCACTATTATGATCTCATCATAATCCATAAAAAGCTTTACTCTAAACTATGGTATATCTTATTTAAACACTTAAATAGATCGAGCCCGTAATAAAAACAAAACAAGTCTTTTATTAATATCAATGAAATCAAAACAGATTACAGAAAAGTTATTCCTAAATCCTAATACATGATTGGACTTAGGACATATTCCTTTCAGTATCAACGGATGATCAACCACAGTTTCAATGGATGATTTAATGAAGCTTTAACGGATGTTCAAATTCAAAAGAGCAGTTGATAGTGACTTGACAGTCACATGCGTTGGTTGTATGCAAATGGAATTAGGCAGCCTATTTGAAGGATTCAGAGAACAATGAAACATTTCCATTTCCATGCTAAACAGATGATATTCAAAGATGTTGGAAAGAGAAGTGTAGTAGCATGAAATTAGACTAGAAATAGTTTGTCTTATTATCTTGTCTTTTTATCATGTAACTTGGTGATATATAAACCAAGTGTAGCAAGTTAATTTGTATCCAAGAAAGTAAGCAATTACCTGAGAAATAGATGAGGCAAAATCTATAAAGAATTTTTCAGTTCTTGTTCTTCAACTTGTAAGCAGTTGTGTTTATTTTGAAACACAGAGTTCTCTACTTAATATATATATATATAGTGGAAAAGTTCAATCCACCGGAATTTTTTTAAATACTAGTATTTTACTGCTTTGTGAATTGATTTCTATTTTACTTTCATTCCGCAGTATTGCAAAATCAAACACAGTTATTTATTTGTAGAAGAATTTACTTAAAATCTGAAAAGAAGCCAGAATTCCATTCAACCCCCCTTCTGTAATTCTTGTTTAGATTGTTTGGGAATAACAATTGGTATTAAAGCAAGCTCTTGAAGAACAAAGAGTTTAAAGATCACAACAACTAACAAGATGAATAGAAAAGATGTTGGAGTAAAAATTCCATTTCTGGAAAAAGACAATTATCATTACTAGAAGGTGAAGATGCACCTATATCTCCTATCTCAAGATGAAGCATATGTGGACTGCATTGAGAAGGGTCCACATGTCCCTATGAGAGATAAAGAACAAGTTCAAAAGGATAAAAAGGCCATGAACATTCTTTTTAATGTGTTGATAGTGACATGTTTAACAATATCATAAACTGCAAAACTGCTAAGGATGTCTGGGACACAATTCAAGTTATATGTGATGGAACTGAGAAGGTAAGGGAGAACAAAATGCAACTCTTGATTCAGCAATATGAGCATTTCCATAGTGAAGAAGGTGAGTCACACACTGACGTTTTCAGTAGATTCTAAAAACTACTGAATGCTCTAAAACTGCATGGAAGGGTCTATCAAACAAAAGACTCAAACCTCAAATTCCTTAGATCTCTACCAAAGGTATGAAAACCTATGACAGTCTTAATAAGAAATTCTCAAGATTACAAGGAGTTTACCTTGGTTTGACTGTATGGGATTCTAAAGACCTATGAGCTTGAAATAGAGCAAGATGAAAAGCTGGAAAAAGGAAAATATAAGGGAGGATCTATTGCATTAGTTGTTTTTGCAAGGCATGGAGAAGGAGATAAAGCTTGAAGCTGTTGAAACTGCACCAAACCCTAGAGTTTGTGAAGGCAAGGGAAAAGGGCTAGTAGCTGAACATGAAGACCATCTTAGTCAAGATGACATGGATGACATAGATGAACATCTTGCTTTTCTATCTAGGATATTTGTCAAGCTCAAATTCAAGAAGAATTTTGGAGCAGCTAAGTCAAGCAGAAACATGGTTGATAAGTCTAAATTTAAATATTTCAAGTGTGGCTTAGTAGGTCATTTTTCTAGTGAATGCCGAAAGCCTGATTCTGGTAAAAAGAAGTTTGATCCTGTTGATTATAAGCAGAAATACTTTAAGTTGCTCAAGCAAAAGGAAAGGGCTTTCATTATACAAGAAAATGACTGGGCTACAGATGGATTGGAAGAAGATGAAGATATAAGCTATGTCAATCTAGCACTTATGACCAAATCAGAAGAAACAGAAACCAGTTCGTCAAGCAATCAGGTAATCAGTACCAACCTAGCTCATTTATCTAAAGCTGATTGTAATAATGCCATAAATGACATGTCTACTGAACTATATCACATGTGTGTTACACTCAAGTCTCTTACTAAAGAAAATAATAAAATTAAAGAGAACAATCTGTTTTTAAGTGAAAGAAATAATGTGCTAGAAACTCAATTCATTGAGTTTGAAAAATTGAGAATAGAATGCAAGATTGTTAAGGATGAACTAACTGAATCCTTAAAGAAAGAGGAGATTTTAAGAAACCAGCTTGAACGAGAACATGAAGTAATTAAGGCATGGAAATCATCTAGAGATATTCATGCTTAAATTACTAAATTTCAAGGTATATAATCTTTTTTTGATGAATCCCAGAAAAAGAGCAAGGAGAAACTAGATTCTAATTTCGTAGAAGGACTTTCAACGGATGTGGATTCGACGAATGATGAATGTTATCCGTCGAAAGACCAAAAGGACTATCCGTCGAAAGACAAGGAATCACATCTGTTGACTGAAAGAAAGCCAGTTAGAAAAGCCAAGCTAGCTAAGTTAAATGAGATATATTGATTAGTTTCTAAGAACTTTGTTCCAGGAGAAACAAGTCAAGTGAATAAGAACAAAAGAGTCAATGTAGGTTATCTGTCTATAAAGCAATTGAATGACAAATTGGAGAAAATTGAAGTGGAAGTAGAGTCTAAAAAGAAAAACAATAGGAATGGGAAAGTAGGAATTAACAAACACAATAAATACACACCTGATAAATATGCACCAAGAAAAATTTATGTTAAGTGTGTTAGTATTAATCATTTATCTGTTAATTGCAAACTTGTTATGCCTACTCCTATATTTGCACCACCTTCATTTCCTAGCATGCCTGCAATTCCTGTTAATGTTATGCCTGCACACAATTTGAATGCACAGTATGTTAATATGCCATTTGCATAAAATCCATATTTTGCCGCATTTACTATGCCACAAATGCCAGTTAGCATGCCTAACTGGAATAACATGTTTGCACATAATATGCCTTTACATGTTAACCAGCCAGTGCATGACAATTCTGCAATGATGAATGGTTTTAAGGGTTCTACTCAATTGACTAAGGATGAATTTCAAATGCCTAAGTCAAAAGAGGGCAAGCCTAAGAAACCTAAGAAAAAGGCTAACAAAACAGGACCCAAGGAAACTTGGGTACCAAAATCAACTTGATTTGATTTGGTTGTGTGCAGGGAAATGAAAAGAATCTTTGGTATTTGGATAGTGGGTGCTCAAGGCACATGATTGGAGATTCTACCCTGCTCACTGAGTTCAAGGAGAGAGATGGCCCAAGTATCAATTTTGGAGATGACAACAAGGGTTATACTATGGGATATGACTTGATTTTAAAGGATAATGTCATCATTGACGAAGTTGCCCTAGTGGATGGACTCAAGCACAACTTGTTGAGTATCAGCCAGCTTTGTGATAAGGGCAACTCAGTCACTTTCAATTCTGAAGCCTGTGCTGTGACAAACAAGATAAGCAACAAAGTGGTTCTAACTAGAGTGAGAAAAGAAAATGTGTACTTAGCTGATTTCAACTCATCATATGCAGAATCTGTCACTTGTCTATTTAGCAAGGCAAGTAAAGATGAAATTTGGCTATGACACAAGAAGCTGTCCCACCTTAACTTCAAGACTATGAATGAGCTGGTCAGGAAAGACTTGGTGAGAGGTATTCCTCAAATGGAATTCTCAAAGGATGGGTTGTGTGGTGCCTGTCAGAACGGAAAGCAAATCAAGGCATCATTCAGAAAGAAGCTTGATTCAACAATTGAAGAACCTTTACAACTATTGCACATGGATTTGTTTGGACCAGTCAATGTGTTGTCCATTTCAAAGAAAAGATACTTCCTAGTAATTGTGGATGATTTCTCAAAGTTCTCTTGGACATATTTTCTAAAATCCATAGATGAAGCTAGTGAAATCATCATCAATCACATAAGGCAAGATAACAATCATCCTGATTTCAAAGTAAGAAGAATCAGGAGTGATAATGGAACTGAGTTCAAGAATACTGTGATAAGTTTATTTTATGAAGAGAATGGGATCATGCATGAGTTTTCTGAAGCTAGAACTCCACAACAAAATGGAGTGGTGGAAAGAAAGAACATGTCTCTTATTGAAGCTGTAAGAACAATGCTGGAAGAATCAAAGTTACCAACATATTTTTGGGTAGAAGCTGTAAACACTGCATGCTACACTCAGAATATTTCTTTGGTCAATCAAGCTAAATGCATGACACCCTACCAATTGTTCAAGAATAGGAAGCCAACACTAAATTTTCTTCATGTCTTTGGCTGTAAATGCTATATCTTAAGGAATTAAACTGATCAACATGGAAAATTTGATGCCAAAGCAGATGAAGGAATTTTTGTTGGATATACTGTTGGAAAAATATATAGAGTCTACAATCTTGGAACCAACATTGTTATGGAATCTGTACATGTTGTGTTTAATGATAAAAAGATTGAAGGACTACAAGATGGATATTTCCATTAAAGCCTCAAATTTGTCAATGTTGAGATAATTTGTGAAGATAGTGATGATGAAAGTGATCAAGAACCAATATCCAAGGACAATGCAGACTAGTCTATAACTAATGAAGCACATAATTCAACATCCGTCAAAAGACCAAGTGCATCATCCATCGAAAGACAATCTGTATCATTCGTCGACAGACAAAGAGAAACATCCGTTGATCCATCAATAGGAATTGAAAGCCAAGTTAGATCATAATCAGAAAGAACTCCAATTTCAAGTCAAAAATCCATAAACTCAGGGGGAGTTTCTGATCATCAAAACCCTGTCAATCATCAAGACAACAATGAGACGTCTTCATCTAGAGCTAATCTACCTCAACAGAGAAAATGGACTAGAGATCACCCATTTGAACTGATCATTGGTGATGTATCCTCAAGAGTGCAAACAAGGAAAGCAACTCAAGAGGAATGTCTATATAACAGCTTTCTATCTCAGGAAGAACCTAAAAAGATTGAAGAAGCTCTGTTGGATCCTGATTGGGTTTTAGCTATGCAAGAGGATCTAAACCAATTTGAAAGGAATAAAGTATGGAAGCTGGTACCCAAGCCTAAATGAGAGAATCCTATTGACATCAAGTGGGTATTCAGAAACAAGATGGATGAAAATGGCATAATAGTCAGGAACAAAGCTAGATTGGTTGCTAAGGGCTACTGTCAACAAGAAGGAATAGATTTTGATGAAACTTTTCCCCCGTTGCAAGACTTGAAGCCATCAGAATTTTCTTAGCCTATGCAGCCCATGCCAATTTCAAAGTCTATCAAATGGATGTCAAAAGTGCCTTTCTGAATGGTGATTTAGAGGATGAAGTCTATTTTAGTCAGCCTCCTGGTTTTGAAGACCCAAATTTTCCAGAATATATCTACTATCTTTTGAAAGCACTTTATGGATTGAAGCAAGCACCTAGAGCCTGGTATGATACCTTGTCAAAGTTTCTCTTAGAAAATCACTTCACGAGAGAAGTACTGTTGACAAAATCTTATTCTTCATAAATGTTAATGGCTCTAGTATACTTGTTCAAATTTATGTAGATGATATTATATTTGGCTCTACAGATGAAAAACTTTGCAAAAAGTTTGCCAAATTGATGCAAAGTAAGTGTGAAATGAGCATGATGGGAGAACTAACTTACTTCCTTGGTTTACAAGTTAAGCAAGTTAGTGATGGAATACTCATTAGTCAAACCAAATACATTTATGATCTTTTAAAGAAGTTTAATCTAATGGATTGCATATCTGCAAAAACTCCCATGGCCACTGCAACTAAACTTGAATTGAACACTACTAAAAAGTCTATGGATATTTCAAGTTATAGAGGCATGGTTGGTTCATTTTCATATTTAACAGCTAGTAGGCCGGATATAATGTTTTCTACTTGTCTCTATGCTAGAATGCAGGCTGATCCTAGAGAATCTCATTTAATAGGTATTAAGAGAATTTTCAGATATCTCAAGGGAACACCAAAACTTGGCATTTGGTACGCTAGAGATTCTGGTTTTGATCTAACTGGTTATTCAGATGCAGATTATGCAGGTTGTAAAATTGATAGAAAAAGTACAACAAAAACCTGTCAGTTTCTAGGAAACAAGCTAGTATGTTGGTTCAGTAAAAAGCAAAATTCAGTTTCTACTTCTATAGCTGAAGCTGAATATATTATTGCTGGTAGTTGCTGTGCACAGATTTTATGGATGAAAAATCAACTGTTGGACTATGGTCTGCAGGTGAATAAGATTCCAATTTTCTGTGATAACGCAAGTGCTATTGCCATCACTGAGAATCCAGTACAACATTCAAGGACCAAGCACATTGACATCAAATACCATTTCATTAGAGTGCATGTTATGAATGATACTTTGGAACTTCATTTTGTTCGAAGTAAAAAACAACTGGCAGACATCTTTACCAAGCCACTTGATGAATCCACCTTCACTAGGAGGTAATATAGTTAACATTGATGGAAGAACAGGGTGTGAGTCAGATCTGGGTGGAGATGATGGTCCTGAAACTGAAGGCTCTGAATGATCATATGGTACAGGGATAATAGGACCTTCCATCACCGCTATTTGAAAATCAACACCACAAGATAAGAATCTCAAATCAAAACAAGAATCATACCAAAAACCTACTATACGATTGCGCTCAACCTCTCGTCGTCCCATCTTTCCATCGCTTATCTCTAATCCTAACCCTCTACCCAATCCTGGAAAACTAGGCTTGTGTCAATGATTTATAACCTGTAACTCTGATACCAAACCTGTGACGCCCTCCAAACCCGGGTCAGAAGTTTGGGGTTCACAACACACACACCTAATATAAACTTATTTATAAAATGATATATGCAATGACCCGACACTACACAATCACATATCACAACAGGTTAAAGTATAAACACAAGATACACCCTTAATTACATTACAACGTACCAAATCCCAACTAGTTTAACTTACAACTGTTAATACAATATTATTACAAACTTGCTAAACTCAAAACTAAAACATAAGCTTCTGCTAGCTTGATCCAACTCAACCTGGAATCCTAGCTCGCACACTGGTCTGGGGATCCTCGCTACCAACAGTTTCCTTCTTAACTGAAAAAGAACATAAACAGATTCACAAGAGTGAGCTAACTAGCTCAGCAAGTCACAGTGACAATAATGAGATTAAAAAATGATTTATAGTCCTTGATCAACTCCAACCATCTCCTATGTCTCATGTTAAGCTCCTTTTGCGTGAATATATATTTCAAACTCTTATGATCCGTATAAATCTCTCATCTTTCTTCATATAAGTAATGTCTCCAAATCTTCAAGGAGAATACTATCGATGCTAGTTCTAAGTCATGAGTAGGATACTTCTGCTCATGAGGTTTCAGTTGTCTAGACGCATATGCAATGACTTTATCATGCTACATCAAAACACAACCTAATCCCTTATACGAAGCATCACTATAGATTACGAAATTCCCTTGATCATCTAGAAGTGACAAAACAGGTGCCGTGATTAGCCTCTTTTTCAATTCTTGAAAGCTTTCTTCGCACTTCTCATTCCATACAAACTTCTCATTTTTCCTGGTAAGCTTTGTTAAAGGCATCGTAATCTTTGAGAAATCTTGAACAAATCTTCGATAATATCCTGCCAGTCCTAAGAAACTTCTTACTTCTGTTGGTGTCCTTGGCCTTTCCCAATTCATAACAGCTTCAATCTTTGCTAGATCGACTTTGATTCCTTCATGACTTACCATGTGTCCTAAGAATTGAACTTCTTGTAACCAAAACTCACACTTTGAAAACTTTGCATACAGCTTATTTTTTCTTAAAATTTCCAAAGATATCCTTAAATGCTCCGCGTAATCCTCCGTTGACGTTGAGTAGATCAAAATGTCATCGATAAACACAATTACAAACTCGTCCAAATATTCCTTGAAGATTTTGGTCATCAAGTCCATAAATGCTACTGGGGCATTGGTCAATCCAAAAGGCATCACTAGGAATTCATAATGACATAACCTTATTCTGAAAGCTGTCTTTGGTATATCTTCATGTTTGATCTTCAACTGGTGATATACGGATCTCAAATCAATCTTAGAGAAATACTTAGCTCCTTTCAGCTGGTCAAACAAATCGTCAATTCGAGGTAACGAATACTTATTCTTAATCGTAAGCTTATTGAGTTCTCGATAGTCGATGCATAGCCTCATGCTTCCATATTTCTTCTTAACAAATAATTCTGGTGCACCCCATAGGGATAGATAGGGTCCAATCACTCTTTTTTCTAATAACTCTTGCAATTGCTTTGCTAATTCATTCATTTCAACAGGCGCCATTCTGTATGGGGCCTTAGATACTGGTTCCGTTCTGGGTGCTAAGTTGATCGTAAACTTAATTTCTCTATATGGAGGGAGTCCTGGTAATTCGTCTGGAAACACGTCTGGAAATTCATTTACCACCGGAATGTCTCCCAGTTTTGTTGGCTCCTGACTTCTATCTATCACATACGCAATGAAGTGCTCGCATCCTTGTTGCAGTAACTTCTTGGCTTGAATCATCATCAAAAACATCTTTGCTTGCCTCTAACCTTTAAACGTTACCGCTTTCTCGTCTGAAGTCTTCAAAGTTACCTTCTTGTTACGACAATCTATCTGAGCATCATGCTCAGATAGCCAGTCCATTCCTAGAATAATGTCAAACTCTCCTAACTTAAATGGTATCAAGTCAGCATCAAACTTATTACCAGAAATCTCAATCTCATAGCTCTTACACACTTGGTTAACAAGTACACATTCCTGATTTGCTAATTCTACCGTCATAATTTCACTTAGCAATTCAATTGGACAGTTCAGCTTATCAACAAGATCTTGAGAAATAAATGATCGAATTTCTCCCGAATCTACTAGCACTTTAGCACATAAAGAATTCACAATAAGCGTATCTGCCACAACATCAGTATCCATGATAGCATCCTTCACAGAAATGTCATAAACTCTAGCTCTAGGATGTTCATTCACTGTTGGAGTAGCTCACATGATTCGCAATATATTATTGACTGGAACTGGTGCCTTGCAATCCCTTGCTATGTATCCTGGCTTTCCGCACTTGAAACAAGTATACCCAATTGCTGGAACTTTTCCTGCCTGATTCCTGGTATAATAATCCTTATTGGCTGGCTCCCTGGCTAGATGATTATGGCACTCCCTTGAATAGTGCCCCTTCTGGTTGTATCTATAGTAGATCACATTCAACTTGTTACAAACTCCACTATGTTTCTTTCCATAGACTTGGCAATCTGGTAGAGCTGGCCTCTGCTGGGTTGGCTGGTTCCTAGTGGCTGGACGGTTACCCTGGCCTCCGTTGCCGGTATTCTGTATATTGAAATTTCTTCCGGGCTGGAACTTGCCTTTCCTCTGATTGAAATTTGGAAACTTCCCTACTTGAAACTGTCCTTCACTCCCTTCAAACTTCTTCTTCTTAACTTCCTTCTCTTTCTGAGACATTTCACTTTCTGTTATAGCTTTCTGCACAACTCCCACATAAGTGTCCAATTTAAATATGGCCACCTTCCCTCGAATCCATGTCTTAAGTCCTTGCTGGAACCTTTTAGCTTTCTTCCTATCAGTATCAATATATAATGGTACAAACCTAGATAATTCCTCAAACTTACTTGCATAATCTGCCACTGACATATTTTCCTACTTAAGCTCCAAAAATTTCAATTCCATTTGATCTTGAACAAACTGAGGAAAATACTTCTCTAGAAATAAGTCCTTGAATATATCCTACGCAATATCAGTAGTACCTTCCAACACTTTAACAGTTTCCCACCAGTATGTGGCTTCATTCTTCAGATAGTAACTTACAAACTCAGTTTTATGTTCCCCCCTCACCTTGGCTAAGGCAAATGCCTTCTCAATCTCTTTCAGCCAAACCCTTGCCTCAATCGGATCTACAGAACCTTTAAACTCTGGTGGATTCACCGCCTGAAAGGTCTTAAAGGTTACCCGAGGGTTAGCCTGCCTCTGCTGTTGTTGAGTCAGGTGGACTGTCTGTTGAGCCAAGATCTGAAGAATCTGAGCTATAGTTGGGTCTATGGGACTAGATTCACATTCTGATTATTGTTGTCCTGGGTATTGTTGTTATTATTGTTGGTTTCTTTATTTTGGTTGGTAGCACGGGTGTTTCTTCTCGGAGGCATTTTCTGTAAATAATCAAACAACTTATTTAGCCTTTAAATCAAATCACTTTTTCTAAAAAGATATCTTTTTTTGAAAACATTTTCAATAGTTTAACTAAGTAAATTGCACGCTTCTTTACAGCATATAAATAGTTAGGGGAAAAATACAGGTTATCACAAGAGTTTTATAAATGGTGCAATAAAATAAAACAGGTATAGTAAAGTAGATGACCATACTCGAAAGGAAAGGTACTGGTGTATATTAAAGTTTGGTGGTACGAGCGTGAAATATTTTATTGAAGGAAAAGGTACGACATGCCTATCCATTAGACAGTAATTCTTGTTTATTTATATTCCCACCAAATGTCTGATCTTACTTATCACACATTATTATATATATATATCAGCTGTCACATCATCTCCGTCGTCTAGTTTCAAGTACTCTCCGGGTCACTTAAATCTCATTCTGAAATTCCTTCAATTCCTGCCGACATCTATAGTCCTGATAATGTGTTGTAGTTCCCGGATCTGTGCCTGACAGGGCTTCTTGCTCCAAAAGAAGAGCCTCATACTAGAGATTACTGAAGAAATTCATTATCAAATAAAATTTCAAAATCAAGGAAATCGAATGAGAAGGAATAGTGAAGAAGATGTAGGTATGACTGAGAGCAACCATACAAGTACATAAGATGGCCAGTCTTAGTACCGCATAGTTCACAACACATAATTCGGTGGTATCCCACCAGACCCTTTTGTCACACAGAAAAATAGTCAACGCATATGCATTGTTTACCCCAATCATCCGATAGAATCACCGAGGAAAGAAATAATGTTTAGGGAGAAAAATTCACAAATAGGGAAGGAGAGAATTTGATTTATAATGGGATTAACATAATCCTAAGACGCACCCGCAGCTGAATGTCTGGTAGAGTCAAAATCAGCAGTTGGAGGTCCTTGAATAGGTGGTCTCACACTTGGAGGTAGAATAGTTTGCATTGGTGCATCCGTCACAACAGGTATTATGACTGACACCAGCAGAAGAGCAGGACGTGGATCAGATGATGGCCCTCCGATGAAAGGCTCCGAGTAATCAGATGATATCAAAATAAAGGAATCTGCCATCGATGCTATCTAAAAATCACGTTGCTAGATAAGAATCTCGAATCTTGGCGCGAATCATACTAAAACCTACTATTTAGTCATATTCAACTTCTCGATATTCTATTTCTTTATTTCTTAATACTAATCTTAACCCTCTACCCCTTCCCGATAATCTAGGCTTATGGCAATGACTTTAAACCGTAGCTCTGATGCCAAACTGTAACACCCTCCAAACCCGGGTCAGAAGTTTGGGGTCCACAACACACACACACACGCACCATATTTAAACCTGTTTATGAATATAATAATATATATGAAATGACCCTACTTACCATAATCCACGGATCGACGCAGTTTAAAGTATGTCCACAAGCCGCAACCTTATTTATATTACAATCGTACCAAATCCCAGTTTATTTAACTTACAATTGAAGTTTAAACTTTATTACAAACTATCAACACAACCAAGCCAAACATCATCTGCTAGTATATTCCATTTCAACCTGGATACCTAGCTCGCACACTTGTCTGGGGATCCTCGCTACCACCGGTTTCCTTTTTCACTGGAAAAGAATATAAACAGATTTGCAAGAGTGAGCTAACTAGCTCAGCAAGTCACAATGACATTAACTGAGATTAACAATGATCAATTGAAATGATATAAGGAATCAAGTTTACTGATAAGCAATGATTAGAATTGGATATTTATTTTTATTTTAAAAACCAAGGTTAGGCTGCTGATCAGTCATGCGCTAACCCTGAGCAAGACTCTCAGCTTTGCTCTATATACTTGATCCAAGGCACACATTGGCCTATTATAACCACAAATCTGGTCCGACCACGAATCTGGTCCATATTTAAAAATAATCCAATTCCAGAATAACAATATGATTAACAATGTAAATCAATGAACTGAATCATAAACAACATTTATCTCGAAGTATAGGGTGATTCATGATTCGAAGAAGATATAACAGTGGAATCTTAAGAATTAAATTTCAATCAAAGAAAGAATCAAAAAGTAGAAGATCAAGGTTTCAAGGGTTACAAGAATTGGTCTTTTGTTAAACAAAGCAAAAAGGTTCATATATCAAGCAATTCAGTATCAAGAATCAGTGTGTGTTATATATGTATTTGTGGATTAATATCGTACAGGTATGGTTCGTATTTGAGAATTCAACAATCAATGGTTTATGAAGAATCAGGCTTATGGGTTTAGGATTAAGTACTTCAAAGTACTTGTAATATAGAATAAGAACTATTTGGAATAATTGCAACATAATGAAGGGGGTTCAAAATACTTGCAATATAATCAAAAAGAATAGAAACACTTGTCTTATCAATTTGCTTTCACTCTACTAGCTTTTGTCGAGTGGTTCCCACTCACTAACTACCTGCTTTCCTTTTCTACATCTCGCTTACTCTATTAAACATCACATGAACTTATCAATATTACTTCTCATCA
The DNA here is from genome assembly GCF_009905375.1 of Apium graveolens. NCBI lineage: Eukaryota > Viridiplantae > Streptophyta > Magnoliopsida > Apiales > Apiaceae > Apium > Apium graveolens. The sequence goes on along the minus strand of NC_133655.1, from coordinate 33,748,369 downwards.
CATTCTATTCGTTACAAGCTTCTAACTACCCTTCGTTTTACCCAAATCCGACGTACGGATTGAAAGTTATGAATAAAACAGTCAAAAAATACACGTACAATCATATTACATATCAATCAGATCACATATAACACGTAGCATGTAAGATATTCAATTAAAACAATTATTGAAAGAAGATTCGGGGTTAAAATAATTTTCCAGATATTTATTACGAATTTTTGAACATTTTTCGGAATTAAAACGGGTCTCCGAATTATTTTATAATTAAATAACAGGGTTCGTATACCCGAATCTGACTTTAAAATAATTTTATAATAATTATCGAGTCTTGAAAATAATTTAAAATAATATTTTAAAGCTCGAAACTATTTTTCGAAATTTTAAATCAAAAATAAATAATTAAATCTAATTAAATAATCAATTAAAAAATTAATAACTAATTAAATTAATTAATCAATTAATATTTAAATTAATTGACTAATTAAATAATTATTTATCAACTAAAATTAATTAATTAATTAAGATTTATTTTAGAATTAAAAATAATTTTTTCATAATTAAATAGGAATTTTTTTAAAATTAAAAATGAATTTTTATAAATAAAACAGAATTTTAAAATAATTTTTAAATAAAACAAATTTAGAAACATAATTCAGGTTTTGCAATTGAGTTTTAGAGGATCAAAATTGGGTTTTGATTATCAAAGAAACGGGTCGGTAACCGGGTCGGGACGAACCGCCGGTTTCTGGGATGAACCTAATTTTCGGTGGCCGTCGCCGGACCCCGGCGACCTTAATTCTCCTGTAAATCTCGATCTCTTGCATCATTTTCTGTCATGAAATCATTCCCCATTCTCCTGTGAACTCAAACTGATCGTTCAACAACACAAACAACAGTTGGAATAAGAAATCCGGCGAGTTCAACCATGAACTCCGACGATTTTTAAATCGATCGATTAAAACAGCCCAGGAACCGTTTCATACTTCCATATATATAAATCGTTTACAAATCTCATCAGGAACATGATGAAATCATTAAAACAGCTAATAACCCCATGGCTGAAACGCCCAATTCCTGATTAAGAATATTCAAACATTTAAAACCCTAATTTAATAATCCGAGAATTAAACATAAATTTCTATATGTAATTGAACTCCAAATTTGAAGTATAATATACCAAAATGACCAGAAAAAGATTATCTACACGATGGAAGCATCAAATCATATCAAAAACATCAAGAATAAAAATTCTTAATTTAATCTATAATTAATTCAAAATAAAATAAGAAAATAAGAAAATTACCTCGATTATCTATATTTTATTTTGGACATAATAAAATTAACATACCTCGACTTTAGCATATATAAATATCCACATAACCATACCAATCATCAAATAATTCAACAAAAATCACATAATAATCACATAAAAAATCATTTATTGATAAAAATAATTACACATCATGTCTCGGATATTACAATCACTATCTCATAACACCTGTGAAGGCAGATAGTCCGTTAAAGGACCTTGAATAGAGTATTCTTAATGTAATATGGTTGAATGCCCTATTTCCATCAAAACTTTCTTACCAAATAGAACTCTCCTAATTGACTGATTTAAAGCTTTAAGAGCTTGAGTATCTGAGAGTATGTTTGACTCATCACAGGATGCCTTAGCCGACAGGAAAATTTCAATAGACCCACCTTGTTGAGAAGATGAATCCAGTAACTTTTTATGTGCCTTTTCAGCCAGTGTATCCTTTTGGGAAGATACATGGAGGGTTACAAATGTCTCAGTGGGGATACTACTTTTCTTCGTTGGAGACAGAGTTGTGGGTTCTCTCAAAGTACCTTCCTTATTTGCTGTATCTAGTGCAGTTTCTCCCTCTATATGCATTGGGTCCTTGTACGCCAAGGTGTGGGCTAAGAGAGTTGAAGGTGTTTGATTTTGCTCTAGAGGGTGGTTATAAATTTGTGGTATACCAAACTCACTACCTCTCCTATCTACTTGTTCAACAAGCAGCTGTGTGTGATAAGTGTTAAGATTTAATTGATCTATACTAATGAAATCATAGCATGCTTCATAAGTATTACTTGTAGCAGATGCACCCATACCTGATTAAGCTGATCTGTAGACGGATGTATTTGAGTGGGTATACTCAGCAGCTTCCAAAGGTTGTCCAACAGCTTCAGGTTCAGGTTGTTTAGTATTGTCTGGTACAGCTTCTTGTTGTGGTTCAACTTTAACCTCTGCTTGATCAACATCCTCAGGCACAGGTTTATCTGCTTCTTCATTTGCATTCTCGTCAGGTTCATGAGCATTGTGCTCCTGTTGTGCATCATCAGCTTGAGGCTCACCTTCATTGTCTTCATCTTCATATTGAGCATTGATAATGGCAAAGACATCTGTCATGTATTCCGTTGGGTAAACAATGTTGGCATTTGGATAGTTTCCTTTTCTGAGCAGCTTAGATACTATCAACGTGGACATGATTGGGGAATCTTCCAAAATATCACTTCCAGTTGATGCCTTTTATGCTTCTGATAGTTTTCCATTGAGCACAATCTGAAGAAACCTTGTATATAAGATAAAGTTTTGATGCTGAGATTGGTTCTCCAAAATGTGCTTCATGAATATACGCCCAAAGTTGATGCAAAGATTATTTGTGACAACAACACCAACAATTTGATTGAAATAAGTCAGTCCATGGAATTCACCAGTCTTGAGAGCCAAACAGTGAGATAATATATTGAAGAACAAATTCCACTCTTTGGGAAGATGACTCTTGTTAAGTGTTTAGGAAAATTGTCATTCCCTGTTAATGTGCTTCTTATACCTCGGAAGAAACTGAATATTTCCCAGTCAGGTGGAATGGCATCAAAGTTATCACGAGGTAGATGAAGGTGTTCATTTAAGTCATCTTCTATGATTCTGATGGTGTCATTGCCAATAACAAAAGAAAAATCCAGTTGTTTGTCATCATAGGAGTTTGTTGATGTTCTGTGCACAAGCCTAAGAAGCTCAACATTTAATTTAACATTAGTAGTTAACGTGAAGCGCACAATGGAGTGTTCGTTTAGAAAATGGTTCCACGGTTCAAAATAAGCCATCTTAACTGGATCACGTTCAATAATCGAAACAATTTTTTTTAGAATCTGAATATTATTCGCCATTTAATTAAAAATGAGAATAAAATTTGGATTTAAAACAAATAAAATTGTGCCCTTCGAATTACAAAATAAAACAAATTGAAACAAAATTTTAACACACACACACTTGATAATTTAACCAAACAAGCCATAAGGAAAAATTAAATTAATATCAACTCCAATTAACAAGGTTATGCCAAACAATGCCTTAAGCCTAAGAACTAGGTCAATTCGATCTCCCAAAAATCCACGGTGAAACTTGTAGATTTTGATATCAAAATACTCCTTATGATCTGGGCTTTTAAAAACTATGAAAAATATAAATTTAGCAGCATTTTGTTACGGTTTTAATCGATTGAAAAATTCTCTTTTTCTTCTCCCTTGCGACTCGGTGCTCTGTGTGTATATAACTGAAGAAGATCGACCTGTGTAAGTGTATATATACTCACAACATCAAACACTGAAATGTTTTAAGTGTTGTGTGGCGACCGGTAGAGAAGGGCTCTCTTTTGGCGACCAGTAGAGAAGGAACTCTCCTGTGGCGACCATATAAAGTATTTTACTTAGAATATTACTAAGTCTACTTCTCTGTGGTGACCACAAGAGTAGTGTACTTAGAATATTACTAAGTCGACTTCTCTGTGGCGACCACATGATTAGTTAACTTAGAATATTTCCAAGTCTACTCTTCTGTGGCGACCACTAGCACTCTAAAATTTCAGTTTTGTCACAGAGTTCATTCTATTTCCCAAGAAATGAATTTTGTGCTGCTATTATTACAATTTTAACAGATTCTTTTAAATATTTATAAATATAAAAGAAGTTAAAATTGATAAATCACAATTATTTTTCACCACTATACAATTATTATCATTAAATTGATAATACCATATTTTTGTGAAAAATGATTATGCTGCAATAAAAATATCAATAAAATGAATTCTTTAAATATTAAATGATCTAAAATCCATTTTATTGAACATTCATAAATTATAATCCTACAATTATTATCATTTGATTGATAAAACTACATTTTTATGAATTAAATTATGCTACAATAAATTACAACTTTGGTTTATCACTATTGAATCTTTTATCATTGACTTGATAAATTCTCAGATAGTTAAACCAAAATTATGCTGCAATTTAAATTAATTTTAATGAACCCCTTTAAATATTAATTATTTAAAGTCCACTGAAATCAAATTTCATAGCTTTATCAACATGAATGTGCCAGAACATATATATTATTAGATTCAAGCACATAAATATTTGAATTACCAGAAATAAGTAATGGCAAGTAAATTCAGATGTCCTCAAAATACTGAAATGTAATAACAAGTGAATTTAATCAAGATAAATTGTAGTTGCTGACTTCTAATTTATTAATTAGAAAGATTTAACATCCCAAGTTCACTAACCAACTTAGAGAAAGTGTTTTCATCAAGTGATTTTGTGAAGATGTCTGCAATTTGATCCTCTGTGGGTATAAAATATAATTCCACAGTGCCATTTGTGACATGCTCTCTGATAAAGTGATACCTGATATCGATGTGCTTTATTCTTGAGTGTTGAACTGGGTTGTTTGAGATTGCTATTACACTTGTATTGTCACAGAATATTGGAATCTTAGATACCAACAGACCATAATCCCGGAGTTAGTTCCTCATCCACAAGATTTGGGCACAACAGCTTCCAGCAGCTATGTATTCAGCTTCAGCAGTAAATGTGGATACTGAGTGCTGCTTCTTGCTATGCCAGGATACCAATCTTCTCCCAAGAAACTGAGAGCTTCCTGAGGTAGTTTTCTGGTCAATCTTACAACCTGTAAAATCTGAATCTGTATAGCCAACTAGATCAAAACCTATACCCTTAGGGTACCAAATACCAAGATTTGGGGTTCCCTTAAGATACCTAAATATTATTTTAACAGTTATAAGATGAGATTCTTTTGGGTCAGCTTGAAATCTAGCACATAAGCATGTTGCAAATATAATATCTGGCCTAGTTGCTGTGAGATAAAGTTATGACCTATCATACCTCTGTAGCTTGTGATGTCAACTTTCTTACCAGTTTTGTCCTGATCAAGCATAGAGGCTGTTGGCATGGGAGTCTTTGCTGGAGTTGAATCTTCCAAATTGAACTTCTTGAGAAGTTCTCTGATATACTTAGACTGACAAATGAATATACCATCTTTCCTTTTACTCACTTGTAATCCAAGAAAGTAATTCAACTCTCCCATCATGCTTATTTCATACTTACTCTGCATTAGTTTAGAGAATCTCTTGTAAAGATCATCATTAGTAGAATAAAATATAATATCGTCAACATATACTTGAACTAATATCATATCAGATTTATGCATTTTATGAAACAGAGTTTTATCTATAACACCTCTAGTAAAATCATTTTCAAGTAAAAACAGAGTTTTACCAATTGTTAGTCCCAAAGTATCGTAGAAGGGGGGGTTGAATACGATACCTATAATCTTTTTGATTCGTTTACAAGTTCTTCGTTAAAAATACGGAATCAAATTAGACACAAAACAATTCGAGGAATGTATTATTTTGTTAATATAATCCTTGAGGTTGCTACAATTTAATCAATAAATTGATTAGCTACAATAAATTCAGTAGTATAACAATATATTTACAAGCTTAATAAATGAAGTGCTTCAATGGAGCTCTCGTAAACTAAACTGTATTGCTGAAGAAGATGACTAAAATGAATTGTATTCATTTAGTTGTTAATGTAGACTTTCATTTTCTTTGGACAGGTGGCATTACTGTCTCCACACAAATCTTTGAATTGTTGCTTGTTTAATTCACTGAAAATCACCAACTGTTCTATGGCGACTGGTACATATTTTGTCTTCTCTTCTATGGTGACAAGTGTATCCTGTGTTGCTCTTTGGCCACCAATTGGTGCTCTATGGCAACCACTGTGGTGCCTTAGAGTGATTCTCTATGGCGACCATTATGTTATCTTAGAGTAATTCTCTATGACGACCACTGTGTTGTCTTAGAGTAATTCTCTATGGCGACCACTGTGTTACCTTAGAGTAATTCTCTATGGCAACTGCTCTGTGGCGACCACAGAGATTACGCGGAGGGAATAGTCCTTACACCTATGGTGACCAAGGTGATAAACTTTTTGTCTTAGAATGTTTTTGCTTCCGTTCTGCCATTCTTTACTGCATCAACACTTTCTTCTGTAACTGAATTAAAATCCCTTCCTGATTACTGATGTTTGGTACACTGGTCTGGTTCACAAACAACTAGCAATGAGAGAACCTAATTCAATTTGTCTTGTGTTTCTGAGCTGATACAGATTGGTGAAAATCCATTGCTTCTTTCACTGAACCCTTGATTTGTAACACTTGAAGTCAATTCATGTAACTGATGCTTAAAGTCCTTTGATATCTTATTCTTTATGGCTGCTTGAACATGACATTGAACTTCTTCCCATGATCTATTTGAGGACTTAAAGAGTCAATTGTACCTTTTGGTTCTTTGTGTTTATCCTGTCTTCATCTGTAGGGTTCCTGTACTTCATAATTTAATATTATTTATCTGTTTCTGATTTCATGTTGAGTTATAATTCCTCGATTACATGTTACAATACATTATGCTTTACATGGACAGACTATTTAAGCGTGATGCTCAGATAGACTGTCGTAATAAGAAGGTAAGTCTGAAGATGCCGGATGAGAATATGATGATGTTTAGAGGTTGAAGGAAAGTAAAGATGTTTTTAATGATGATTCAAACTAAAAGGTCACTGTGGCAAAAATGTGAGCACTATATTGATTATGTGATAAATAGAAGTCAGGAGCCAGCAAAACTTGAAGATTTTCTAGTAATTAATGAGTTTCTAGACGTGTCTCCATACGAGTTATCATGACTTCCTCCAGAGAGAGAAATTGAATTCGCAATTAACTTAGCACCTGGAACGGAATCTGTATTTAAAGCCCCGTACATAAGGGCGTTAGTTGAAATGAAGAAATTGGCGAAGCAATTACAAGAATTATTAGAAAAAAGAGTAGTCAGATCTAATTTATCCCAATGAGATGCACCGGTGTTAGTTATTAAGAAGAAATATGGAAGCATAAGATTATGTATCGACTATCAGGAACTCAACAAGTTTACTACCAAGAACAAGTATCCATTACCTCGAATCGACGATTTGTCTGATCGGCTGAAAGGAGAAAGGTATTTTTCTAAGATTGATCTGAGATCTGGGTATCACTAATTGAAATTAAACTTGAGGACATACCGAAGACAGCTTTTAGAACTAGGTACAGTCATTATGAAATTCTAGTAATGCCTTTTGAATTGGCCAATGCACCGACAACATTTATGGACTTGATGAACAGAATTTGTAAGGAATATATGGATAAGTTTATAATTATATATATAGATGATATCATGATTTATTCTAAGTCAACGAAGGACCATGCAGAGCATTTAAGAATAGCCTTAGAAATTGTGAAAATGGAGAAGTTGTATGTTGAGTTTTCAAGGTGTGAGTTTTGGTTGCAGGAAGTTTAATTCTTAAGATATATAGTCAGTGATGAAGGACTCAAAGTGGATCTAGTGAAGATTGAAGCTATTAGGAATTGGGAGAGACCAAGAACACCAACATAAGTAAGAAGTTTCTTAGGATTGGCAGGATATTATCGAAAATTTGCTCAAGATTTCTCAAAGATTGCGACACCTTTGACGAAGCTTACTAGGAAATAGTGAGAAGTTTATATGAAATGAGAAGTGTGAAGAAAGTTTTTAGGAATAGAAAAAGAGATTGATCACGATACCTATTTTATCACTTCTGGATGAACAAGGAGAGTTTGTAATTATAGTGATGCTTCTCATAAGGAATTAGGTTGTGTTTCGATGCATCATGATAAATTCATTGCATATGCATCTAGACAACTAAAACCTCATGAGAAGAATCATCCCATTCATGACTTGGAAATGGCAGAAATATTATTTTCTTTGAAAAATTGAAGACATTATCTATGTGGCGAAAGGTGTGAGATTTATATGGATTATAAGAGTTTGAAGTATGTATTCACGGGGAAAAGCAAATGTAGTGGCAACGCGATAAGCAGAAAGGAGAAAGTGAATGTGTTGACTGTACCAGAAGAGTTTGTTAGGTCACACAACACTGTAGAAGGGGGTTAAATACAGTGTTTATACAATCAAATTGATTTGAAGACAAGTATGTAACAAAGATCAAGTATATTCAATAAACTCTGTTACAATATGAACTGTTGTTCTCTCTCAGTGATGAACAAATATCACTAAGAGCTGCTAGGTTATAATGTATAATATTCTCAATAATGATAACACATATAGTGTAAACCCTAAGCTGTGTTTATATAGTACACAGTTACAAGATATATTCTAATTGATATGGAATATAATTTTGTCTCCTAAAATATATCAATCAGATATCTTCTACAAGTCTTCTAGTCCTCTAACTCTTCATGCATATCTTCTTTTGTTTTAGTCCAGATATTCTCCTGTAAATCAGCCGCATTCCTTATCTGAAAGTCTTCCCGCACTTAAGTACTGATATGTATCTTCTAACACCTTAAGTTCTGATATTAAGTTCTGACTTCACTAAGTTCTGATTTCAGTAAGTCCTGATATGTCCTATTGTTAAGTTCTGAAAACTAAACACAAATCATATTAGAAATGACATCTCAAATATATCTAACAATCTCCCCCAACTTGTAAATTATGAAAAATATACAAGTTAATAAATTTGATGATGTCAAAAACATTTAAGTACAAATGCAAGGAGAATTTAAATAGACAATTAACTAAAAATTATATATGATGGATCAAGCTTTTGAAGATAGAAGCAGCTAGAAAAGAAGTAGTATCAGTACGGTGGTATTCTGATTCTAACACATTCGTGATACTAAGGTTGACGTGGTTATTAAAAGGTTATAGAACGCTAACGAGCAAAAGTGTAACCATTATAGTATTATGTACGGAAGATAGTAACGACTACGAACTGGAAAAAAATGGGTATTGAGAAGCAAAAGCTATAATGCTAGAAGCTATGATGAGAGTCGGTGCAATAGACTTGAAAGAATTTGGAATGATCACTTAACGCGGATTAAGTTTTCTCACGATAATCGATCGTATGTCAGTATCGAGGTATCGCCTTATAAGATCCTTGAGGGAAGACAATGTCGATCTCCCTTATGATAGGATGAAGTTGGAGAGCGCAAGATGCTCGGACCAGCAGTGGTCCAAAGGACCAAGGATATAATAGATTTAATCAGAGGACGGCTGGTAGTAGCCCAAGATGGGTACACGAAGTATGTTGATTTGACACAAAAGGACAAAGAATAGGAAGTAGGGGACCTAGTGCTGTTATAGGTATTCCCTTAGAAAGGATGGATAAGGTTCGGAAAGAAAGGAAAGCTAAGCCTACGAATTGTTGGACCCTTGGATATATTAAGACGTATTGGGAAATTAGCATATGAGCTAGCCCTACCCCCGAACATGTAGCAAGTTCATGACGTGTTCCACATATCAATGTTAAGGAAGTGTAATTCAGATGCCAAACAAATAGGGGCATATGAGCGCATAGACATGCAACCGGCCGTAACCTATATGGAGCAACCAGGAAGGGTTATAGATTGAAAAGGAACAAGTGCTTAGGATAAGGGTTATCAAACTAGTCAGAGTTTGATGGTAGAACCACAATGTTGGAAAATTTACTTGAGAGTTAGAAAGTGCAATGCTAAGAGAGCATCCCTATTCATTTTCTATCCGATTCCGGGACGGAATGCTTTTAAGGAGGGGAGACTGTAATAACCTTAATTTTTGGAATTTTTGAAGCACAGATGAATAGTAACTTTTGCTGATGATGCTGATTAAGGAAAATTATCAGACCACGCTATATAGGAGTACTGTTATGGAAATTCTAAGATCGTATTAGTATTCTATAAAGTAAATAAGTGTATGTAAAGATAGTCAGAATCCAAATCCGCACACTTTGATTTTTCCCGAAAATCCACCAGATACCGAAAGAATTGAGTATAAGGTAACATGATAAAAATGATTTAAATTCAAGGATTTTTAGAGAGGATCATAAAAGGAATATAAAATATTGAGAAAGGTTTAGGGGAACCTAAGTAATAAGATCCCAGGTATGATCCCTCAAACGATAAACGAAAACAAAAGATAAGTGAACCGTATAACAGATCATCGGTCATTAGCCAAGTAATTAAGGGATTAATCAAAAAGGTAGTGGATGATGATGTCATCACATGACACAAGCTTGCTTGCATAAGCATGACAAAGGAGTTTTGTTTGTTGGGTGATTTTGGGCCATACAAAATTAACCATGGTAAAAAGGTTAAAATAAATTTCAAGACAAAAAGAAGAATCAACCAAGCAAATAACATAAATAAAAAAGAGAAGAGTTGACTTTGCAAGAAGAAGCTCTCGGCCAAAATAAACACAGCAACTTCAAACTGCCATATCTCCTTCAATACTCACTCAAATGTTGTGTTCTATAGCTCGTTGGAAATGTATTGAGATGGCCTACAACTCTTGTTCACAAGTCTCGTCCAAATAAGTAAGGTAAGACCCTCATTTTTACAGTTCTTTAAATCGGACTTTTAGAAACTTCAAAGCCTAACTTTGTGTTCTTGATTTCTTTGGAAAGATCAAGCTTGTAGGAGGCTTCCTAAGGCTTACTAGCAACTTAACACCTCCCAAGGAAGGTATAAACATCAAACCCTAGCCTTTACTTTATTTGTTAGTAAGTTTAATTGTTGGTTTTGTGAAATGAGAAGCATAGATTGTGATTATTAGTAGTTTGGTTTGATTTGGAAGTGTTTTGGTAATTAAAGCTTGATTATAGTTCATAGGTCGTGATTGTGGTTGTTTGAGTTGAAAAACTTGGAGGTTATGGACTGATGTGATATGTTTTAGGTGAAGTTTTGTTGTATTGATGGTTATGAGTTGGTTGGTGGTTGATTGGAGTAATTTAAACTTTGGTAATCGCGTAAACATAGCCGTCGTAATGCCCGATTTACCTTAGACTGTTTTTGTTATTAACTTCAGGACCCGTGAACTCACTGTAAGATTCTTACCATTGTCATGTTTATATAGTTCATATTACGAGCTTCGTTTTGATATATGGTTCGTTTGAATCCGATGTACGGTTTAGGAGAAACGACCGTTTTAAGTAACGGCGTTTCGCGAACGAACCATTACCCCTTGCCTTACTTTGAAACCTTGGTTAAGGACTTTAAATGACTAATTGGGATATGAAACAATTATGTTAAGTGGATTAGGCAGTTGCTAAGGTACTCGTGAAAGAATCGCCTTAAAACTCTTAATGGTTAATTTATTAAAAATGGTGGAGCCGAGGGTACTCGAATGACTTAGGTGATTCGTTAAGCGTAGGAGTGACCATAAGCGAACGTTAGGGTTCAATTGGTTAAAGTCTAGTTTCTTAAGCGACCGGGGTTTAATTCCAACTTATGTTATTTTTCATAGGTTATCGGACCCACTCTAAGCTTAAGTCTATCCGGGAGCACTCAGGCAAGTTTTCTACCTGTTATACTGTTGTGGTGATGTATATATGTATATGCATTATCTTGTGATAGATGCATGTTGGTTAATTAGCAAATTTTGCGATATATTGAAGCATGCTGAGATGGTATATATATGCATGTCTGTTTCGTAATCTGGTTATCTATCTGTTGATTTCAATGCTTATAGTTGCATAATACCTATGCTAGAGATAAGCAGTAGTTGCGTATAGCCTTAGTATAGGGGACCCAAAGGTGAATATTTTTTCTAAACCGGGAGTCGATGTTCCCGAGTATAATATATATATATATATTTATATATATATATATATATATTGATATAGTTTTTAAAACTATTAATCGAATAAGGTTTATTCGATAACTTTATTTTATTTTATTAATTAATATTATTTTGAATATTAATTTGAGGGCTTATGACTCCCTTTATTTTATTAATGAATATTATTTTGAATATTCATTCGAGGGCTTATGACTCCGTTTATTTTATTAATGAATATTATTTTGAATATTCATTCGAGGGCTTATGACTCCGCTTATTTTATTAAATAATATTCTTTATTTTGTTAAAGAATAATGTTTCGATAATCAAACTTACTTTTGATTATTCAAATAAAGATAGTACTTTCGTATAAGTATATCTTTGGTTATTTAATATTCATTTCAAGTATGAGTTTTAACACTTCTACTTCGATTATTTTTATAGAGATTATCCTTTTTGGGAATATTATTTAAATAATAATATTCAGATATTTTCTAATATATTGGGACTGATTTATTTTAATAAACCAGCAGTACTCCAAACATTCTTAAAAATGTTTCGAGTCTTCGAAATGATTTTAAAAGTTAGAGCGGATCCCAAAACTCATTTTTATATTTAAGATCTTCCTTTCGAAGGGGATTTAAATATTCGCTCAAAACCTGAGGGATCTGGCTCAGTGGTGTATTTTATATTCGCAACGAGGTTGCTGTTTTGATAAATGAATTGATTACTTACCCAAAGTTCGGGAAGTAAGTCCATCTATTGAGTCGGCATAAGCAACATGGGCTCAGTGGGCGTCCATGAAAGTGTAAGTGGCTCAGTGGGAGTCCATCAAATGCGTAAGTGGCTGAGTGGCAGTCCAGCATAAGGTCCTATTATGGCCAGGGTGATGACCAGTGGGGAATTCGTCCATCTACTAGGAGAAAAGGTTACTTATTGGTATCTTTTCCTGATCAGCAAGATATCAGGTTTATGCCAAGGTTTTCTCCTTTCCAAATTCATTGGATATTGCAACTCTGTTTATAATTTTTATAACACAGGTTTTCAAGGAGTGTATGAAATGTATATATATATAAGTGTATATATATATCGAGACTTAATGAAGTACCTCGTAACCTCATTATTTATAATGATATTCAAAGATTGAATCTATTCAAATCTTGTCTTGTAGTCTCATCAGTGTGATGAACTTTTGAAACTGGTTATAACTTGAACGGTGGTAGTTCAAGTAGTATTTGGAAAAGATATAAGTATATTGGTGTATCTTGTAACTTAATCTTTTAAACTTATATCTGGTTAATGATTATCTTATGCATGACAAAGATTTTCACAAAAACATTGAGACAAGGTTAGATATATGAGATCACCTTGCAACGATATTTTTATACAGTTATAAACTGGAACTCTGTGTATATTAGGCATGGAAGAGGACTTCCAAGATTTTCAAAAGTATATAAGTATATATACTGAATATCTTGCGACTTCTTCGTATTAAGATATCAAACTTGGTTCATTTCTTCTTGACCAAGACTTTCATGAGTCCTATGAGAATGCTCATATATTGTTAATTATTATACATATTATTTTGGTGGGCTTGTTGCTCACCCTTGCTTTCTTCTTCATCACACAACAACAGATAGAAAAGATGAACAGGACCAAGCTCCCGATTCGCAAGCGGTTAGGAAATGTTCCGCAGTTTCCTATAGGCGTTGATGCCGTTATAGCCGAGGTAGGATCTACCAATAGGCTAGGCTTTCAACTTTTGATGTACCAGACTTATGTATATTTATGAATTGTAATAATGGCAAAGAAATGTAAATTTATTCAGAAACCCTTTTAAGGTGTAATGGCATATAATTGTGGAATAAAGTGACTTGTATTATTTTTTTTGGTATTCATCTCTGAGACTATAACTTGTGGTGTGTGTGTATATTGTGGGGTCACAGTATGTAGTAGTTGGTTGTTTATTAAGATTAAGTGTTATTAAGGGAAATGGAACTCGTGACAACCCGGATCCCCGACCCCGGATTTGGGGGTGTTACAGTTGTTCTGCTAGAGTTAGTCAAAGGTCTGATAATCTCTCTTTCCTTTTCTAAGTCAGCTTTTAGAGATTCATTAAATTTTAACACTTCATCTTTAACATATAAAACATCATCTTTTTCTTTCTTAGTTTGATGAAGAAAAAGTAACTCATTTTCTAAATAATCATTTCTTTTTTTATAAGCAAGATTTTCAGATGTTAATCTTTCACATGTCAAAGTCTGATCTCTATAACTAATAAACATGGTTTTAAGATATAATCTCAAGTCGGTAATATCATCAGTATGAATAGCATAAGTTATTTGAGGTACCTTCAATTCAGCAGTTCCAGGCTGCTATTAGCATTTGCCATCAGGGCATAATTCACCTCATGTTCAGAATCTGAAGTGTCTGTCCAGCTTTTCTTCTTTGTGACAAGTGCCTTGCCTTTGTCACTTTTTCCTTTCTTATAGTCAGGAGATATGTGGCCTCTTTCACCATAATTGTAGCATTTGACATTTGAGTTGTCTCCTCTGTAAGACATTCCTCCCTTGCCTTCAGACTTTCTAAACCCTTTCTTATCAGAACTTCCAATTTTCCTGGAAAACTTCTTATCTTTTCTGAATTTCCTATAGGCTATCTTTGTGATACCCTTTACCATAAGAGCACACAATTTCATCATCTCTTCATCAGCATCCATCTCAGGTAAACTTTCAGTTTCTGAATCATCATCATCAGAATATGATGACTCTGAATCAGACTTTTTGATGAGAGCCTTTCCTTTGCCCCTTTTTGAGGAAGCCATTTTAGGATATTCCTGCTCAGCCTTAAGAGCAACTGTCCTTGACTTTCTTCCATGCCTCTTGCTCCTTTGATCCATCTCAAGTTCATAATTCTTGAGCATACCATAAATTTCATCAAGAGTAGTTTCAGTAAGGTCATAGTTATCTCTTATGGTAGTAGACTTCAAATCCCAATTTTCTGGAAGGGCTAAAAGGAATTTTAGATTTGAATCTTCGAGATCATATTCCTTGTCCACCAGTGACAGATTATTTAAGAGTTTAACAAACCTTTCATATAAGTCAGTTAATGACTCATCAGCTTTTGAGTCAAAGTGCTCATACTCTTGAGTGAGTATAGTCCTCCTGTTTTTCTTGATTGCATCAGTTCCCTGGCATCTTGTCTCCTGAGCTTCCCATATCTCTTTTGCAGTCTTGCAATGTATTACCCTGTTTGACATGACATTATCAATGGCACTATGCAGAAAATACCTTACCTTTGCATCCTTGGCAATAGATGAGATGTCTTCAGCTGTGTACTCACCTTTCTCCTTTGATATTAAATTGTATCATTTTTATAGTTACTTAGCGGCTAAGTAATCTATTTTCGGATATGATATGATCCAATGGGATACTCGTTAAATGTTTAAAATGCATTTATATAAATCGATTCGTAATTTGGATGCGTGTTTATTTGCGTTTTTATCGAGGTGCTCGTTTTATCTCATTTTATGTGCGTTTGAATGCATTTTATGTGTTTTCGGGGTTTTCTGTTAATTTAGGAATCATTTCTGTTTTTCAAAAATTAACGGCCCGGGCCCCAACGAGATGTCAAATTCCACAAAATTCACGTTTTTATTTTTATAAAATCATACGTATTTCAAATACCCGTTATTTTTGCATTTTTGAATTATTCACAATTTTTGGGGAATTTTGATATAAATTTTATATTTTACTACCTTAAAAATTATTCCCCATGATCATTGTTCTTTTTTGGGCCTAATTATTTTAATTAGGGGATAAAAAAACCCTTAATTTATTTTGGGGATATAATTTATGTAAATATAAATAGCTATATTATTTTTATTTTATTCATTAACTTCATTAAAATTTCAGAAAAAATAGAAAACAATTTGGGGGTAAAATTTTCTTCTTCATCTTTGATTGATGATTCCAGGAGCTACAGATCTCCGTTTGTGACGTTCTAGTAACCGATTTGAAGCTCTTGGAGAGCCCTTTATTTTGATACCAACATCTCTGCATAAGATTGGGTATTGCAAAATTTCATTTTTTTCAATTATGAACACAAATTGGGTTCTTGATTTTCACGAACTTTTGATTGTTTTTATGTTGTATTAAGCTTTATAGTATTCGTTATAGTCGATTTGAATATAAATCTGAGTCATTTTAGTCTAGGATTGTTCAAACCGAGTTCTTTATTAATGTCGGTTTTAATTTTTGATTTTCCGGATTCGTTGATGATTGTTTGATTATTAGGTTACTCGTAGTTGATTGTACGAATTCCCAGCTTCAATTTGATATAGATATCGTCGAGTTTAGTATAGAAGTGAGTAGGTTTGAAATTTCCGACGAGTTCGCCGGATTTTAGTTGATTTTGGCCGGAGGAATTGAGCGGAGGATTGTTTGTTACTGTCAATGGTGTGAACGAGTTTCTTAAAAATAATTTCGAGACCCAAATTCAAATAATTCTTAAAAAAAAGTTTTAAGCTTAAAAATTAGTTTTAAGCTTTTAAAAATTATATTTTGGTATTTAAAAATCAATTAATATTATTATAGATTGATTTATTCCCATTTAAATATTATTTTATTCGTAGAAAATAAACCGTTCGTCCATTTAATTCGAAACGAACGCGTATAGACTCAGAAAAATATTCTGCTTTCATTAAAAATACTTTCGAGACCCATATTCTTTTGTTTTGAAAGGTCGTTTGTTTTACGAATCATTCAGAGTCGATTATTGATTGATAAATCATATTTTTGACCTGATTTCAGTTTTAAACGTACTGAGTCGAACCTTTTGACGAACTGAGTCATGTGTTATATGAATTATATGTTACATGGATTATGTGCTTACGTGTTATCTGAAATACATGCTTACGTGGGTCAAGAGTCTTGTATTTGACTGTTTGATTTATCTGTGGGCTATCGTCTGGGTAGACGATAGAATTTTGACGCGCAGTTCGTCGAGTAATTATCGTTTAGATGATTAAAATTATATCTTTTAATTATAGATGCGGATCGTTTCAGTTGATCAGGACAGAACATTGGATAAAGAGTGAAATAGAATGGTGTTGGTTATCAAGCTTTTAACAATTGTGGCAGCAGTATATTAGTGAATTGTTGGAATAAAAGACGGCGATGTCTCGAGATGCTAGACTGAGATAATTGCGATATTACGAGTGTGACTATGTGCTAAAAACCTAAAGGCAAGTATCCCTATCATCACTTATTGTTCAAGTGATATTTATTCTGATACCTATTATGCAAGTTTTCTACGCTATTCTAATTCCAGAATAGTTCAATATTTTTCATATCCAACTGCTTATGATTATGCAAGTATTGTTTTCCCTATTCTCAGTTCAGAATAGGTAAATGTTTTACATATCGTTGAATTAAATGATTCTGTTTATGCAAGTACTCTTCTGTTATTCTATGTTCAAAATAGCTAAGTGATTTTACTTATTAACTGAATGGATTTATAAATGTTTTGGGTTTTGAGAAAAATGATTTTGTTGCAAGTTTTCCTGCCCAAGTGAATGGGGAATGAAATTATTTAGGATGTCGATTGATTCGGCTCCTTTTAAATAAAATGTTTTAAGATTGGATGGTTACTGGTTGCGTAAGAGGCCGAGGCACCGGTCCAACGTGAGCTATTATACCGAAGTGTAATATCTTACAAGACGAATATATGCCTTTTCTAGTGCCCTATAGGTACCGTATGGCTGCGGGATATGGGTGGACCTATATTTACGGTATGGCTGCGGGATACTGGTGTTGTTTCATGACTAATCAGCAGGAATAACATAGTGCATAATTGGTTCCAATCTAAAATATTGTTTGTAAATTGTTTTTGACAATCATATAATAAATGATTTTTCAAGTGTTTCTATTTTGAATAAAATATGAAATACAGCTTTGATTCAGTTTCTGATTGATGTGGATATTTAGGTTGTTGTTAAATATCAAAGGTGGTATTAGTATAGATAATTGATGTTGACTTCAGTATGGGATTTTGTGAGCATCAAAGTTCGTATTGATACCTAATTTGATATGACAACAAAATGAGTATTAATATCAAGAGTTCGGTTTTGCATAAAGTTTATGATTCAGTCCATAATCATTGTTTCATGTTATTGTTGTTTACGATATTTCTAAACACTATTTTACGAGTTTTATTCTCATTGAGATTCAAAATATTGCTGAAGCATTTCGCTCGAAAATATCGAAAGGGTTTTCAATACAGAGAAGGAATCAATTCAGGGATTCCTTAACTAATTTTTCTGGTTCAACAATTATAATTTTAAATGTTCTGCTCTAATGCAGATGTCGATATTATATCAAGAGACCCTATATATGCTATAATGAACTTGTTGAGCATTTCTTTCGCTCATACTTGCCTGTTTTTAAAATTTAACCTCCAGTGAGGATTAGCTTGCGTTGTTTAGTTGCGTAATTCAAGAAAGCAAGGAAGAAGCTTTTGGAAGGTGGTTGGTCCAGGGTTTGCGGACTAGTGTAAGTTCTGTTATGTAAAGTTGTTTATATTGTATTATACTATAGTATGTATTGTATTTGGGCCTAGTATACTTCTTTTCGAAGTTATACTAGCGGGTTAAGTTTTAAGGTTTGGAATTATTGAAAAGAGTTTTAAAAGAAAGTGAAAGAAAAAAATTATGGAATTAGGATATCTTGTTTCTAAAACTGTAACCTTAAAAGATCTTGGATTAGTTTGGGGTCATAAATGATAAATATCTTCTACTGGAATTTGTTTATTGATTAAACAGGTTATTTTGGATTGAGATTTCATAGCGACAACCAAATCCCCTGACCCCGGATTTGGGGGCGTTGCAGGTTGGTATCAGAGCTGAGGTTATAGTAAACTAGAAATGAAAGTATGTAGGAGTGTGTATAGCTATGTGAGGACGCTTGAGCTCATGTCGAATTCTTGTTGGACTATTGGATATAGTACCAACGAGTAAGCTAAGATAGGCGCATTTGCTTGAGATGGTTGTGTTGAGCTGGATAAAACTCCTTGCAGTTGCAAACATCTATTGTGAAATCTTCCGAGACTACGATTCAACGATGATAGAGATTATCGATATCCTTAAAACATGAAGAAGATAAATATTAAGATCTTGGCAATACCTTCTCTTTCTATAACTTCTTTTGACCTCTCTCAAAAAGCGGTATATGTTTGAGGATATATTCCCTAACACTCGTTTAGTCAGTTTGTATCAGAATCTTATTTTCCGGATTTCATTTTTCTCTAGAAATATCAGCTTTGAAACTTTTTCAATTTTGATCCAAGGATTGCATTAACAAGTCATTTCTCAAAAACCCTTGATTATTCACTTGATTTTGAATTCCTTTCATATTCTTTTACTCTGACTGAGATGAACAACCCTAACTATAGGGGATGCAAGGTATAATTGTCTGTGTGATAGGAGTTAAATGGGATGCCATCACTTGTGTGTTGTAACTACAAAAAGGATTACAACCTTTAGTAGTGTCTTAATTTGGGCACGCAATACCAAGTTCATTTGATCATATTGATCTCTTAGTTATTCTTTTATTTCAACAATACTTTTTCTCAAATTCAGATTTTGGTCTCGTTACGATATAAAATTCTTTTCTCTTTGGAATTTCATGATTTTATTATCTCAAATATACGAAGGTATGCCAATCAAGTTGGACTGAGTTATCTTGGTCAAGTTGAAGTATGGCTATGTGATGGGATTAGCAATAGCGATACTGGACTTCAATGCGATTAAAATATTGGTGCCGTATACCGAAGTCAGTCTGTTTCTTTATTCTCTATCTATTTATCTTTTTTATCTCTTTCTTTTTCTTTCTCTTTATCTTTCTTTTGATTCTTCTTTCTCACAATCAGTAAAAGTAATTCCATTGAGGAATTGGTCAAAGGATTTGGATGGAATAGTGGTGCGGAGTGAAGCTTCCGTGATCATTACGTTATACAAGGAATTCAAGTTCATCTGAAATTTTGAGAAAAATTGTGTATGCAAGATTAGGAAGTTGGTAACCAGACCCTTAGTGCTTTCTTCTGCTGATTCCGAGGACGTATAAGGGGGTAGAATATAATATCTTATATTTCAGATATTATTACTATTATTGTTTGAAATTATTTATGTGATTTTTATGTGAATTTTAGTGAATCATATGATAATTGGAATTGGTGTTTGGATATTAATATGTGATATTCTTTGAGTATTTTAATTTTTATTATGTCCAGAATAAAATATAGATAATTAAGGTATTTTTCTGGTAATTGTTTGAATATTATATGATTTTATATTGATTTATGAATTTATTAATTATTTTCTGAATAATTACAAAAGTATTTTATAAAGCCAGGAATCGTCCAACTTCACCCGTTTTTACGTTTTACAACCCGAAACTTTTCCGAAAACTCCTTCCTAACCTAATCTGGATATTCTGAACATTTTCCTTGTTTTATCTTTTTCGATCCGGATTACGGTTTGACCCGTACACGTCCTGACGCAAAATTTTCGATATAATAAACGTTTTGATAAATCAACAAAACCCGTATTATCGAAAGACGAAATATTATTACATTATCCAAATCTGATATTAAATTGTATCATTTTTATAGTTACTTAGCGGCTAAGTAATCTATTTTCGGATCCGATATGATCCAACGGGATACTCGTTACATGTTTAAAATGCATTTATATGAATCGATCCGTAATTTGGACGCGTGTTAATTTGCGTTTTTATCGAGGTGCTCGTTTTTATCTAATTTTATGTGCGTTTGAATGCATTTTATGTGTTTTCGGGGTTTTCTGTTAATTTAGGAATCATTTCTGTTTTTCAAAAATTAACGGACCAGGACCCAACCGAGATGTCAAATTCCACAAAATTCACGTTTTTATTTTTATAAAATCATACATATTTCAAATACCCGTTATTTCTGCATTTTGAATTATTCACAATTTTTGGGGAATTTTGATATAAATTTTATATTTTATTACCTTTAAAATTATTCCCCATGATTATTGTTTTTTTGGCCTAATTATTTTAATTAGGGGATAAAAACACCCTTAATTTATTTTGGGAATATAATTTCTATAAATATAAATAGTTGTATTATTCTTATTTTATTCATTAACTTCATTAAAATTTCAGAAAAAAATAGAAACAATTTGGAGGTGAAATATTCTTCTTCATCTTTGATTGATGATTCCAGGAGCTACAGATCTCTGTTTGTGACGTTTTAGTAACCGATTTGAAGCTCATGGAGAGCCCTTTATTTTGATACCAACATCTCTGCATAAGATTGGGTTGCAAAATTTCATTTTTTCAATTATGAACACGAATTGGGTTCTTATTTTCATGAATTTTGATTATTTTTTATGTCGATTTGAATATAAATCTGAGTCGTTTTAGTCTAGGATTTTTCAAACCGAGTTTTTGTTAAAGTCTGTTTTAATTTTTGATTTTCCGGATTCGTTGATGATTGTTTGATTATTAGGTTACTCGTAGTTGATTGTACGAATTCCCAGCTTCAATTTGATATAGATTTCGTCGAGTTTAGTATAGAAGTGAATAGTTTTGAAATTTCCGACGAGTTCGTCGAGTTTTAGTTGATTTTGGCCGGAGGAATTGAGCGGAGGATTGTTTGTTACTGTCAATGGTGTGAACGAGTTTTTGGAAAAAGGTTGTAGCAATTTTAGCTGAAAAGCGGTGTTGAGCGAGTCATTTTTGGCTAGGAAGGGACTCACCGGAGTCCGGGGAGAAGCCGCCGGAATCTGAAGTTTTTCCAGAAACCGGTAGTCTTCGAACCCGACCCGGTCGAGTTCTTCCCGATCCATTTCTCTGTTCCACCCGACCCATTTCTTTTAATTCAACCTGGGTTTGATCTCCCTATCCACTTTCCCTTTCTAAAAATCTGTTTCCACAAATTCTGTTTTAAAATTAATTCAAAATTTCTTTTCTATTTTCGAAAATCATTTCTTTTATTTTAAAAATCATTTTATTATTATCTTAAATTCTAAAAGAAATTATTTACTTAATTATTTTAAATTCCAAAAAGCATTTTCTTTTATTATTTTTGAAATCCAATTTAATTTAATTATTTACGATTTCTTTTAGTTAATTATTTATAAATTTAATTAATTGATTAAATTATTTAATCAATTAATTTTATTTATGAATAGTTAAATAAAATGTAAATTATTTATAATTAATTCAAATAATTCTTAAAAATTAGTTTTAAGCTTTTAAAAATTATATTTTGGTATTTAAAAATCAATTAGTATCATTATTAATTAATTTATTCCCATTTAATTCTTATTTTATTTGTAGAAAATAAACCGTTCGTCTATTTAATACAAAACAAACGCGTATAGACTTAGAAAAATATTCCGCTTTCATTCAAAATACTTTCGAGACCCAAATTCTTTTGTTTCGAAAGTTCGCTTGTTTTACGAATCATTCTGAGTCGATTATTGATCGATAAATCATATTTTTGACCCGATTTCAGTTTTAAACATACTGAGTCGAACCTTTTGACGAACCGAGTCATGTGTTATATGAATTATATGTTACATGGATTATGTGCTTACGTGCTATGTGAATTACGTGCGTACGTGGATCAAGAGTCTTGTATTTGACTGTTTCTATATGTATGGGCTATCGTATGGGTAGACGATGGGATTTTGACACCCAGTTCGTCGAGTAATTGTCGTTTAGACAATTAAAATTGTATCTTTTAATTATAGATGTGGATCGTTCGAGTTGATCAGGACAAGACGTTGGATAAAGAGTGAAATGGAATGGTGTTAATTATCAAGCTTCTAGCAATTGCGGGGGAAGTATATTAGTGAATTGTTAGAATAAAAGACGTCGATGTCTCGAGATGCTAGACTGAGATAATTGCGATGTTACGAGTGTGACTAATTGCTAAAAACCTAAAGGCAAGTATCCCTATCATCACTTATTGTTCAAGTGATATTTATTCTGATACCTATTATGCAATTTTTCTACGATATTCTAATTCCAGAATAGTTCAATATTTTTCATATCCAACTGCTTATGATTATGCAAGTATTGCTTTCCCTATTCTCAGTTTAGAATAGATAAATATTTTACAAATTGCTGAATTTAATGATTCTGTTTATGCAAGTACTCTTCTGCTATTCTATGTTCAGAATAGCATAGTGATTTTACTTATCAACTGAATGGATTTATAAATGTTTTGTGTTTTGAAAAAATTGATTTTGTTGCAAGTATTCCTGCCCAAGTGAATGGAAGAATAAAATTATTTAGGATGTCGATTGATTCAACTCCTTTTCAATAAAATGTTTTAAGATTGGATGGTTACTAGTTGCGTAAGAGGCCGAGGCACCGGTCCAACGTGAGCTATTATATGGAAGTGTAATATCTTACAAGACAAATATATTGTGACGGCCTCAACCCCGGGATCAGGAGTTGACGTCACTAACAACAATAATAACAATCATAATTCAATCCAAATCATTAATAATACATAACTACAACCCCTCTGCCAAGACCTTTTCCATGTTTAAGTATGATTTAGGCCACACAAATATCACAATCCAATTTACCTTATAAAATCCTGACCACTATCTTAATACCGCAACACAACAGACCACATCTGGTCTGAACACAACTACCTCAGAGGAGCCTGACACAAAAGGAGCTGGAACTCTGCCCTGACTATCGCGCAAGCATCTCCAAGGCATCTGCTTGCTCAGCAGCACCAACATATGAATACCAAGTAAAACAGTTTAAAGTAAAGCAGTTATAGGAACAGAATTCATAACTCGTTAGAAGCTTGTAAAACAGGTATAAACTGGATATCAAAACTAGCATGCCCTGTAAAATAAAATCAACTGTCGTGTGTTGTGCATAAATACCAGAGTTTAATTCTAGCATGCCATTTTCATTTCCAAATCCATTATATAAATTACTTGTTCCGTTACGAGAATCACAAAGCTAAATCAGATACTTACGGATATGTGAAGACAGCTGATCAGGCTATCAACACTGGACGGCTCCCACTGCCATCCCATTTACCTATTCCGGAACTCAGAGACTAGCTAGGTCTCTGACCTGCTGGAATAATCGGTTATATATTGCGCGCAACCGAATTAGCCTTTTACGCCACCTCAATAGGCCTACTCTGGCCCCAATGTATCCCATATCTGACCGTTTTATCCAGTTTTCAAAACACTTGTACCTATCTCCTTTCAAAATCATTTATTTAACCAGCACACATAAAAAAATCCAGTTCGCAAATCATTTCATTCGAGATAGGTACCTTTCGAAGTTACTTTTTCCCAAAACAGTTTGAAAATAGTGATTTATAACTATAGGGGATAGGTAACTTAAAACGTTTCTGTTCCATTATGAGAATAAAATATTTAGCTATTAATACGTACTGAACCATAAAAAAATGGTCAAGGGTACTTGCCTTCAGAGCGTTATAACTATCTCTGATTGACCTTGAACCGATTCGGGACACTCGGCTTTATCGCTTTACTATTTGACTATCCTAGATCCGACTTCAATGCTCAGGTCCTTCGCTTAGAAACCTCGCTGCGCTTATCGACTGATCACTAGGCTATCTTTGGTCCGACGTCATCTTTCAGGTTTTCCGACTATAACCTACAGAGTTGAACTACCCTATGTTAGACAACCAGTTATGCTTGACATATCCTCGATACTAAACCTACCCAAACGATAACAATCCCGACTCGTACTTATATGTACTATTATAATACAATAACACACATAACACTCAGGGTTCACGTTCCCGACAAATCGGTTTGGTGTTCAATTTTAGAAAATATGTATACTCGACATTTTACGAAATTAGGGTTACTGGGGTTTGACAGAATATTCAGCACAACATACAATCAAGTTCGGATAAAGTATAAGTATATATATATATTCACTCGACGTCCCGATAATTACCAGATACGCTCTCGTATATCCGTGGTTTGATTTTTCGAAAATCGGGCAGCGTCTCCTTTGTTTATCGGACTACCCGTCGAAACAATTCGACGTCAAACCAATCAATCACAATCGCAATCCAGCTTCACCATTCCCAACTAACAATTACAACTTCAATCACAACCCAACAAACCAACAATCAATCCAAATAATTCCCGAACTGAATTATCTAACTACTATTACTTTTTATTTCGACTACAATAATATACAAACTAAATTATTTATTTTAAAATATTAGGACTCAGATATAATTCATCACGGTCCACCGTCGACTCGCCAAAGCTCTTCGTCGATGGCGGTACAATTTATTGGTGCCCGATTTAATACGGGTTTCCAAATAAATTACGCCGATTATTAAAAATTCCCACACAAAAATATTTTATTTCACAAATATTCCTCAATTATTTTTCCTGCTTAAATAAAGTAATTAACAATTGAATTAAAATCAGTCAACCCAAAAGAACATGACACATGCGCATACACGCGCTCAACACCAAACAGAACACACTTACACAGTCACTGGAATCACAGGGATGGCCGGAAACTGAACGACCCAGCCACCAACACACACAAATACACACAGTAACACACACACATATACATAAAAACATACAACGCACATGATACACGCAAACACAGAGGAAGATCAAGATAACAGACTGAGAAGGCGGAGTAATTACCGGGGAACACAGGTAGCGATTAAATTCGCCGGAAAAAAAACCAGAGAGACCGGGAAAAGAAAAGACAGAAGTAGGGAAGGGAGGGAGAAGACAGAGATATGCGAGGTAGAATCGAGAGAAAGCACAGGGAGGATCAAGGGAGAGTAACACAGGGAAGATGAAGAAAAGAGTGATAAGGATGGGGAACTTTATCACTTCAAAATCTTATTATTTTTATTGCAAAACACAGCTGAATGACACGTACCCTTCTGTACCGTCTAATTTTTATCCCGCGTTTCGACATATACGACCCGAAGTGCACTTTAAACAAATTCCGAAAATTATAGAAATAGTCTTAAAATAATAGAAACAACATGAAGTTAATTAAAACGTAAATTTCGAAATTCGAAATTTCAAAACAATTTTTGAAATTCAATTTATACCCGCTTTTATTTATTAAACAAATCACCGCACGGGTGAAATTAATCCTGAAAATTCCCGAAATAATTTTAAAATTCCCAGAATATTCCCAACTTAAATAAATATGAGTTTCATAATTTTTGAAGGATTCGGGAATTAAATACAGATTTTACAAATAAATGAAATCAGAAAATCGTACAGGGTTAAATAATTAATGAAATATTGATTTCTGAATTTTATAAAATCCCAAAAATAAATATTGAGATTATAAAGTCATAAAAACAATTTTAGAGACAATCCACATATTTACGCAAATAAACTTGTATTAAATCCACTTTTAAAAGTGAAAACAATTCAATACAAGCCCATAATTAATTACACGAACCACCCTGAACACCGTAATTCACACCCATAGATAAAAGTAAAAGAACACATAGCTGACAGAAGCTATACACCTATATTATTCATTTAACAATTTCATAATTACACTTTAATTAAATTTAAAAGTATACGAGTCGTTACATCCTTTCCCCCTTCAAAAGATTCTGTCCTCAGAATCTGACTTAACTAAATAAGTGAGGATATTTGTCAAGCATATCTGACTATAACTTCCAGGTAGACTCTTCTACTCAAGGATTTATTCCTAGGGATTCGCTTTTAACAAACTAGAATTCGGATCGATCATTCCACACAAAACAAGTTCGGATGAGAGCCTCTTAGCTCCCAATCAACAACTTGGTTCGAATCAGGAACATATCGCCTTAACATTGACATGTATAACACATTATATATATATATATATATATATATATATATATATATATATATTGCAACTCCGGTGACAACACCAACTCTTAGACAACTTTACCTATACTTCTTTATACCTCGAATGGTTCAATACAATTAGGACTCTACTTGTCCCTTCTATTCAAACTTAATCAATCTCTTTCAAGGTATAACTTCTGCCTATACCACGATCCTCATTCTATATATTCATATTCCTTCGATGCAAATCCACTTTCTCTTTGTATATCCCGTGTTGTTTCAACTCTTTTCCCGAGTACACCACCACACTCTTGATGTACTAAATTAATTCAAAACTTAACAATATCTCTACTCTCACTCTTTCTCAATAGAGGGAGGACTCATGCTTATGTCCACACAACACTTCGCAAAGTAGTATTCTCTTACTAACAGGGTAACTATTATCATAGAAAACTCAATCCATGGTAGGTGATTACCTCAGTTTCCTTTTTAAATTCCAATATATACTCTTAATATAGCTTATATTGTTTGAATCGCCTTGTCACTTTTACCATTTATCTGTGGATGGCAAGTGGTAATTATATTTCACTCAATACCCAAGCATTCCTGGAACTTCATCCCAAATCTCAAGTAAATCCTCGGATTTCAAGCAGTCACAATAAGAACATGGACTCCATACTTTGTCACAATTTTATTTAAATACATTATGTTAGCTTATCCAAGGGTACCTTTCATTAATTGGGGGGAAACATGCAGACTTCGTCGACTTATCAATAATCGCCCAAAAGTTCTTTGTCATGTCTTGGTACGCCCGAATGCTTCCAGGTAAATAGGACCCTAGAAGTGTGGGCTCCTCTTTATAATTTACTCTTCAGCTTAGTCACATTGAAATTCATGCTCTAGCGGAAAAATCCAAACATACCTCTACTATCCTTTTTGGTTGCAACTTTTCTTTCCATTTAAACTATCCAATTCTTGATTCATAACTTCTTCTTAACACTTCTTGATTCCTTCCATTCCTTCTGACTAAAAAGTGATCTCATACAATTACTCCCAATTACCTCCAGGTACTTGAATTTTCAATTTCTCACTTCTTCCATTCTTCCTCCAACTCTTCAATCACCTTAATAATATTCAATTTTCTTTTCTACTCAAGACATCTATCCCTGAATGGACCCTTCTTGGTGGGTAGTCACTTAAACAACCATGGCTCATAATCAATTTTGATCAAGTTCTCATACTTTTGAAGCTTAGTATACAATTGCTACTTCTCAACCTTTTACAGACATTTCTTTAGGTGTTCAACTTAACCTTCCTTAACCCTCAAATGGGTGAGGATGTTATCAATAAATACAATTATATCATCTCAGTACCCCTCATACACCATGCTCCTTATAGACAACTGATGCACTTATTACTCCATATTTTATCACCAAAACTTGCAACACTCATAACTCATTCTAATCGTAATCTTTGATATGTCCTCAGGCCAGATCTTAAGTCAATCCCATAGAATCTACACACTCTTTGAATTAGGTCACATAAGTAATCAATCCTTTATAGAGGTTACTTATTCTTATTCGTCATTTTGTTAAACTCCCGATAATCAGTACACAACATCATAATTCCATCCTTCTTCTCTACAACATCACTAGTATGCTCACTTTCCTCCTTCTCATAACTTTTACAATTACCAACTAATTATTTCATTCCACTTGCCTCCAGACATTCCAGGGCATTTATTTATTACTCCAACTTTTCAACATCTGATAATCAGCACATAATCTTTATACATCCATTCTTCTTTCCTGTAAACCACATCAATACACAACACATAATACACCTTGTCTCATTATTCTTTCATCTCCCAATTCTGAAGTTTCCTTAACTAATTACTTGATTCCTACTGGTTCATAAGATCCGGGGCTTTTGACACCAGCCGACTCTGTACCGTAACCACTGAGAAATTATCTCTTATATTCTGAGGTAATCCTGATAAGTCATTCAATAAAACCTTTGGGATCTCACTTGTTGTCGGGATTCTTTTCAACTTAGGTACTTTCTTATTATTATCTTTTACATGCGCTAGTCACGCCTTATATTGCTTCTGCATCCAAAAACTTACCTTACTATTGGCTTATGCACTTTACACTTCGCTTCTTCTGAAACCACTCCTTGCCATATGGCCACTCTCTCCACAATTGCGATACATCTCCTAGATTTTCTGGATTACATTCCGATGCATAATGACCCTTATGTCCACGCTTGAAACATCGCACATTTTTATTGCACGCACCACTGTGTCTCCTTTCATAGGACTTGCAATCCACTGCTCACTTAACTGACTGGGCTGGAGTGGAAGCAACTGAAGTAGCACTAGACCTAGCCTAAGAGAAACTCTGTTTCCGGAATTTCTTACTCCTATTCCGGCCAAACCGATTCTCAAATCCTTGTATGGATTCTCCTTGGTTTTCTTTATCCTTAACACCTTCCGACATCCTTTTCCTATCAGTTTCGTTCCTAACAGTCAACTTCTGCTCATTTTCCATTACCAGGGCGACCTGAACCATAGAGTAGTATGTCTTGAGTTGCAATGCCACAACTCCTCTGCGAATTTCAGGCTTCAACCCTTGTTGGAACCTAATTGCCTTCTGACTCTCCGTACTTACATACTCAGGAACTAATCGGGCCAATTCTGTAAACTTGGCCTCAAATTCCCACACACTTCTTTCACCTTGTTTCAGTTCTAGAAACTTGATTTCCATTTGACTCCGCACACAATCTGGGAAATACCCTTCCAAAAATAACTCAGTAAACCTAGCCCATGAAACAGGGCCTTCTCCTTCTAACACTCGGGTTGACTCCCACCAATAATTTGCTTCATTTTTTCAAGAAATAGCTTGCATAATCGGTCTTAAGATTATAACTTACTCACATGAGGTTGAAAATGTCCTCTATTTCTTTTAACCATGCTCCAACGGCTACTGGATCAGGTTCACCTCTAAACTTAGAAGGGTAAACATTATAAAAAGATTTGAAATAAGCAATTGGGTTCACTCCTTGCTGTTGCTGCTGCAACAGTAGTTACCGCTGCTGAACCTGCTAGATTAACTGCAACTATTGTTGCTACTGCTGGCACAACAAATCTAGAATTTCATTTATAGCTGGACCCTCCGCAAAACTATTACTATTTTATTTAGACTGGGTAGCTTTCTTGGGTGACATTTTTCTGGAATATATAAGTGAGTTTTGTTCAAAACATAACAAAATGTTTAACAAAAGATATCACCGTTTAAAAAATACACCTGAATTAGGAAAATGCTGCCCAATAAAATACCCATATCCTTAATACCGGGGTCCATTTACCAAAGAAATCTAGGTTAATAGCCCTAGCAATCACAACAACAATGACAGTAGTAGAATCAATAAAAGTTCAGGGAACTAAAATACAAAGAAACCGAATACCATAGCATAGCTCCTCAATACAACAACAACTGAACAACTTTCCATCACTGCTCTATTACCATATTAACACCAATCTGATATACAATGAAGCTTGGCTGGCTATAATAGCCACCAGCTACACAGAGCACAATAGTAATTCAAGTCAAGCTTAAGGAATGTTAGACTCCTCTAGGCGCCATGGTCCAAATTTCTACCAACCATTCCTCTAGGGATGATTTCTTATCACCCGCAAGTGATTCAACCATCAATGAGTTACCTTTCCCGAGGCTATAAATCCATTATTAGATTCTGAATCCTCGCTGATACCATTATTCTTAAATGATATCCTGATATAGGACTCTCGTT
This sequence comes from Apium graveolens, assembly GCF_009905375.1. Taxonomy (NCBI): domain Eukaryota; kingdom Viridiplantae; phylum Streptophyta; class Magnoliopsida; order Apiales; family Apiaceae; genus Apium; species Apium graveolens. The sequence continues at coordinate 33,717,667 of NC_133655.1, read as the reverse complement.
CTTCTCGATAGTCGCTCTTACTTGCTTTCAATAACAAGGACCATTTAATCGCAGAAATTCATTACCATAGAATATCCAATGAAATTTCCGGCTCAAGGGAATCAAAAAAAGAAAGAAGTGAAGAAGATGTAGGTATAACTGAGAGCAACCATACTAGTACATAAGATGGCCAGTCTTAGTACCGCACAGTTCACAATATATAACTTGGTGGCGTCCCACCAGACCCTTTTGTCACATAGACAAATGGTCAATTCATATGCATTGTTTGCCCCAATCAACCGATAGAATCATAGAGAAAAGAGAAAATATTTAAATAGAAATTTACAAATTAGAAAAGAAAGAATCTGATTCGTAATGAGATGAATAGAACCCTAAGTAACTTACTTCAGGTTCACAACTTTCTCACAGGAAAGATAAGCAACTTATGGAATAGTAAACAATTATTCCAGAAACAAAATACACTTTAAGAAATAAATAGAAGGGTTCAAAGAAACAAACTCCGTTCTGATTCACATTCACTATAACTTGGTCGTCATAGCAACCATCGACTATTACACTATCCAAACTCACTGAGGTCACACACTCGGTTCTCAACATCCCTTGACATCGAAAATGTGGTATTTAGGGATAATATGAGTGTCTCTATAACTGACACACCAGAATCCGCGCGAAAGCTGAATTCTCACAATCCGATTCATTTTCTCGAGGGAAAAACTAAAAATCTCTACCGAACGTTACTAATAATACATATGCGAAGGATATGTAGTCTAGGTTAGGGCAGTTTCAGTCAATCCTCAATAAACGCCAGGGTTACGTCTCCGAAACCCTTGACTAAACTCTTAGACTCGCTCCTCTGATTGAGTTGCAGACTTATATCTACATATAAACCTTTATGCCCTCTTTTGACTCTACTCTTAACCTAAATCAGGGACTCAAACTTGTAGCTCTGATACCAACTGTGACGGCCTCAACCCCGGGGTCAGGAGTTGACGTCACTAACAACAATAATAACAATCATAATTCAATCCAAATCATTAATAATACATAACTATGACCCCTTTGCCAAGACCTTTTCCAGGTTTAAGTATGATTTAGGCCACACAAATATCACAATCTAATTTACCTTATACAATCTTGACCATTATCTTAATACAGCAACTCAACAGACCTCATCTAGTCTGAACACAACTACCTCAGAGGAGCCTGACACGAAAGGAGCTGGAATTCTGCCCTGACTACCGCGCAAGCATCTCCTAGGCATCTGCAATACATATAAAATATTTTGCAAGGGTGAGCAATTGCTTGCTCAGTAGCCCTAACATATGAATAACAAGTAAAACAGTTTAAAGTAAAGCAATTATAGGAACATAATTGATAACTCGTTAGAAGCATGTAAACATGTATAAACTGGATATCAAAACTAGCATGCCCTGTAAAACAAAATCAACTGTCGTGTGCTCTGCATAAATATCAGAGCTTAATTCTAGCATGCCATTTTCATTTCCAAATCCATTATATAACTTACTTGTTCCGTTACGAGAATCAGAAATCCAAATCAGATACTTACGAATATGTGAAGACAGCTGATCAGGCTATCAACACTGGACGGCTCCCACTGCCATCCCATATACCTGTTCCGGAACTCAGAGACTAGCTACGTCTCTGACCTGCTGGACTAATCGGTTATATATTGCGCGCAACCGAATTAGCCTTTTACGCCACCTCAATAGGCCTACTATGGCCCCAATGTATCCCATATCTGACCGTTTTATCCAGTTTTCAAAACACTTGTACCTATCTCCTTTCAAAATCATTTATTTAACCAACACACATAAACAAATCCAGTTCGCAAATCATTTCATTCGAGATAGGTACCTTTCGAAGTTACTTTTTCCAAAATAATTTGAAAATAGTGATTTATAATTATATGGGATACATAACTTAAAACGTTTCTGTTCCATTACGAGAATATAACATTTAGCTATTCATATGTACTGAACCATAAAAGAATGGTCAGGGGTACTTGCCTTGCAGAGCGTTATAACTACCTCTGATTGACCTTGAACCGATTAGGGACACTCGGCTTTATCGCTTTACTATTTGACTATCCTACATCTGACTTCAACGCTCAGGTCCTTCGCTTAGAAACCTCGCTGCACTTGTCGATTGATCACTAGGCTATCTTTGGTCCGACGTCATCTTTCAGGTTTTCCGACTAGAACCTACATAGTTGAACTACCCTATGTTAGACAACCAGTTATGCTTGACATATCCTCGATACTAAACCTACCCAAACGATAACAATCCCGACTCGTACTTATATGTACTATTATAATACAATAACACACATAACAGTCAGGGTTCACGTTCCCGACAAATCGGTTTGGTGTTCATTTTTAGAAAATACGTATACTCGTCATTTTACGAAATTAGGGTTACTGGGTTTTGACAGAACATTCACCACAATATACAATCAAGTTCGGATAAAGTATAAGTACATATATATATATTCACTTGACGTCCCAATAATTACCAGATACGCTCCCGTATATCCGTGGTTTGATTTTCCGGAAATCGGGCAGCGTCTCCTTTGTTTATCGGACTACCCGTCGAAACAATTCGACGTCAAACCAATCAATCACAATCGCAATCCAGCTTCACCGTTCCCAACTAACAATTACAACTCCAATTACAACCCAGCAAACCAACAATCAATCCAAATAATTCCCGAACTGAATTATCTAACTACTATTACTTTTTATTTCGACTACAATAATATACAAACTAAATTATTTATTTTAAAATATCAGGACTCAGAATTAATTCATCACGGTCATCCGTCGACTCGCCAAAGCTCATCATCGACGGAGGTACAATTTATTGGTGCCCGATTTAATACGGGTTTCCAAATGAATTGCGCCGATTAATAAAAATTCCCACACGGAAATATTTTATTTCACAAATATTCCTCAATTATTTTTCCTGCAGAAATAAAGTAATTAACAATTGATTTAAAATCAGTCAACCCAAAAGAACATGACATATGCGCATACACGCGCTCAACACCGAAGAGAACATGCTTACACAGTCACCAGAATCACAGGGATGGCCGGAAACTGAACGACCCAGCCACCAGCACACACAAATACACACAGTAACATACACATATACATAAAAACATACAACGCACACGATACACGCAAACATAGAGGAAGATCAAGACAACAGACTGAGGAGGCGGAATAATTACCGGGGAACACAGCGGCGATTAAATTCGCCGGAAAAAAAAACAAAGAGACTGGGAAAAGAAAAGACGGAAGTAGGGAAGAGAGGGAGAAGACAGAGATATGCGAGGTAGAATCGAGAGAAAGCACAGGGAGGATTAAGGGAGAGTAACACAGGGAGGATGAAGAAAAGTGTGATAAGGATGGGGAAGTTTATCACTTCACAATCTTATTATTTTTATTGCAAAACATAGCTGAATGACATGTACCCTTCTGTACAGTCTAATTTTTATCCCGTATTTCGACATATACGACCCGAGGTGCACTTTAAACAAATTCCGAAAATTATAGAAATAGTCTTAAAATAATAGAAACAACCCAAAGTTAATTAAAACGTAAATTTCAAAATTTCAAAATAATTTTTGAAATGCAATTTACACCCGCTTTTATCTATTAAACGAATTACCGCGCGGGTGAAATTAATCCCCAAAATTCCTGAAATAATTTTAAAATTCCCAGAATATTCCTAACTTAAATAAATATGAGTTTCATAATTTTTGAAGGATTCGGGAATTAAATACAGATTTTATAAATAAATGAAATCAGAAAATCATACAGGGTTAAATAATTGATGAAATATTGATTTCTGAATTTAATAAAATCCCAAAAATAAATATTGAGATTATAAAGTCATAAAAACAATTTTAGAGACAATCCACATATTTACGCAAATAAACTTGTATTAAATCCACTTTTAAAAGTGAAAACAATTCAATACAAGCCAATAATTAATTACACGAACCACCCTGAACACCGTAATTCACACCCATAGATAAAAGTAAAACAACACATAGCTGACAGAAGCTATATACCTATATTATTCATTTAATAATTTCATAATTACACTTTAATTAAATATAAAAGTATACGATTCATTACATATATGCCTTTTCTGGCGCCCTATAGGTACCGTATGGCTGCGGGATACGGGTGGACTTATATTTACGGTATGGCTGCGGGATACCGGTGCTGTTTCATGACTAATCATCAGGAACAACATAGTGCATAATTGGTTCCAATCTAAAATGTTGTTTCTAAAATGTTTTTGACAATCATATAAAAAATGATTTATCAATTGTTTCTATTTTTAATAAAATATGAAATACAGCTTTGATTCAGTTTCTGATTGATGTGGATATTTAGGTTGTTGTTAAATATCCAAGGTGGTATTAGTATAGATGATTGATGTTGACTTCAGCATAAGATGTTGTGAGCATCAAATTACATATTGATACCTAATTTGATATAACAACAAAATGAGTATTATTATCAAGAGTTCGGTTTTGCATAAAGTTTATGATTCAGTCCATAATTATTGTTCTTGTTATTGTTGTTTACGACATTTCCGTAAACACTGATTTACCAGTATTATTCTCGTTGAGATTCAAAATATTGCTGAAGCATTTCGCTCGAAAATACTAAATTTTCTGGTTCAACAATTATGATTTTAAATGTTCTTCTCTAATGCAGATGTCAATTTTATATTAAAAGACCCTATATATGCTATAATGAACTTGCTGAGCATTTCTTTCGCTCATACTTGCCTATTTTTAAATTTAACCTCCAGTGATGATTAGCTTGCGTTGTTTAGTTGCGTAATTCAAGAAAGCAAGGAAGAAGCTTTTGAAAGGGGGTTGGTCCAGGGTTTGCGGACTAGTGTAAGTTCTGTTATGTAAAGTTGTTTATATTATATTATACTATAGTGTGTATTGTATTTGGGCCTAGTATACTTCTTTTCGAAGTTATACTAGCGGGTTAAGTTTTAAGGTTTGGAATTATTGAAAAGAGTTTTAAAAGAAAGTGAAAGAAAAAAAATTATGGAATTTGGATATGTTGTTTCTAAAACTGTAACCTTAAAATATCTTGGTCATAAATGATAAATATCTTCTGCTGGAATTTGTTAATTGATTAAAAAAGTTATTTTGGATTGAGGTTTCATAGTGACGACCAAATCCCTTGACCCCGGATTTGGGGGCGTTGCAGGTTGGTATCAGAGCTGAGGTTATAGTAAACTAGAAACGAGAGTGTGTAGGAGTGTGTATAGCTATGTGAGGACGCTTGAGCTCATGTTGAGTTCATGTTGGCCTATTGGATATAGTACCAACGGGTAAGCTAAGATAGGCGTATTCACTTGAGATGGTTGTGTTGAGCTGGACAAAACTCTTGGCAGTTCCAAACATCTATTATGGAATCTTTCGAGACTATGATTCAACGATGATGGAGATTATCGATATCCTTAAAACATGAAGAAGTGTCTAGAATTGGATGATGAGTCAACAAAAGAGTTCAAATAGAAGATAAATATTAAGATATTGGCAATACCTTCTCTTTCTATAACTTCTTTTGATCTCTCTCAAAAAGCGGTATTTGTTTGAGAATATATTCCTTAACACTCGTTTAGTCATTTTGTATCAGAATCTTGTCTTCTGGATTTTATTTTACTCCAGAAATATCAGCTTTGAAACTTTTTCAATTTTGATCCAAGGATTGCATTAACAAGTCATTTCTCAAAAACCCTTGATTATTCACTTGATTTTGAATTCCTTTCATATTCTTTTACTCTGACTGAGATGAACAACCCTAACTATAGAAGACACAAGGTATGCCCGTCTGTGTGATAGGAGTTAGATGGGACGCCATCACTTGTGCGTATTGTGACTACAAGAAGGATTAAAACCTTTAGTACTGTCTTAATTTGAGCACGCAATACCAAGTTCATTTGATCATATTGATCTCTCAGTTATTCTTTTATTTCAACAATACTTTTTCTCAAATTCAGATTTTGGTCCCATTATGATATAAAATTCTTTTTTCTTTGGAATTCCATGATTTTTATTATCTCAAATATACGAAGGTATGCCAATCAAGTTGGGCTGAGTTATCTTGGTCATGTTGAAGTAAGGCTATGTGATGGGATTAGAAATAGCGGTAGTGGAGTGCAATGCGATTAAAATATTGGTGGTGTATAATGAAGTCAGTCTGTTTCTTTATTCTCTATCTATTTATCTCTTTATCTCTTTCTTTTTCTTTTTCTTTATCTTTCGTTCTATTCTTCTTTCTCGCAATCAGTAAAAGTAATTCCACTGAGGAATTGGGCAAAGGATTTGGATGGAACAGTGGTGCGGAGTGAAGCTTCCGTGATCATTACGTTATACAAGGAATTCAAGTTCATCTGAAATTTTGAGAAAAATTGCGTATGCAAGATTGGGAAGTTGGTAACAAGACCCTTAGTGCTTTCTTCTGCTGATTCCGAGGACGGAATCCTTATATGGGGGGTAGATTGTAATATCCCATATTTCAGATATTATAACTATTATTGTTTGAAACTATTTATATGATTTTTATGTGAATTTTAGTGAATTATATGATAATTAGAATTGATGTTTGGATATTTATATGTGATATTCTTTGAGTATTTTAATTTTTATTATGTCCAGAATAAAATATAGATAATTAAGGTATTATTCTAGTAATTTTTGGAATGTTATATGATTTTATATTGATTTATGAATTTATTAATTATTTTCTGAATAATTACAAAATTATTTTATAAAGCTGGGAATCGTCCAACTTCACCCGTTTTTACGTTTTACAACCCGAAACTTTTCCGAAAACTCCTTCCTAACCCAATATGGATATTCTGAACATTTTTCGTGTTTTAACTTTTTCGATCCGGATTACGGTTTGACCCGTACATGTCCTGGCACAAAATTTTCAATACGATAAACGTTTTGATAAATCAACAAAACCCGTATTATCGAAAGAGTGGATATTATTACATTATCTTCGTATAAAGTGTTTTATTAGAAGCTCGGTTTTGATAATTATCCAAATCTGATATTAAATTGTATCATTTTTATAGTTACGTAGCGGCTAAGTAATCTATTTTAGGATCCGATATGATCCAATGAGATACTCGTTACATGTTTAAAATACATTTATATGAATCGATCCGTAATTTGGACGCGTGTTTATTTGCGTTTTTATGGAGGTGCTCGTTTTATCTCATTTTATGTGCATTTGAATGCATTTTATGTATTTTCGGGGTTTTCTGTTAGTTTAGGAATTGTTTTTGTTTTTCAAAAATTAACGGAACAAGACCCCACCGAGATGTCAAATTCCACAAAATTCACGTTTTTATTTTTATAAAATCATACGTATTTCAAATTCAAATACTCGTTATTTCTGCATTTTTGAATTATTCACAATTTTTGGGGAATTATGATATAAATTTTATATTTTATTACCTTTAAAATTATTCCCCATGATCATTATTTTTTTGGCCTAATTATTTTAATTAGGGCATAAAAAAACCCTTAATTTATTTTGGGGATATAATTTGTATAAATATAAATAGTTGTAATATTTTTATTTTATTCATTAACTTCATTAACATTTCAGAAAAAATAGAAACAATTTGGGGGTGAAATTTTCTTCTTCATCTTTGATTGATGATTCCGGGAGATACAGATCTCTGTTTGTGACGTTCTAGTAACCGATTTGAAGCTCATGGAGAGCCCTTTGTTTTGATACCAACATTTCTGTATAAGATTGAGTATTGCAAAATTTTATTTTTTTCAATTATGAACACAAATTGGGTTCTTGATTTTCATGAACTTTTGATTGTTTGTAATGTTGTATTAAACTTTATTGTATTCATTATAGTCGATTTGAATATAAATCTGAGCCGTTTTAGTCTAGGATTGTTCAAACCGAGTTCTTTGTTAAAGTCGGTTTTAATTTTTTATTTTCAGTATTCGTTGATGATTGTTTGATTATTAGGTTACTCGTAGTTGATTGTACGAATTCCCAGCTTCAATTTGATATAGATATCGTCGAGTTTAGTATAGAAGTGAGTAGGTTTGAAATTTCCGACGAGTTCGCCGGATTTTAGTTGATTTTGGTCGGAGGAATTGAACGGGGGATTGTTTGTTACTGTCAATGGTTTGAACGAGTTTCTGGAAAACAGTTGTAGCAATTTCAGCTGAAAAGCGGTGTTGAGCGAGTCGTTTTTGGCTCGGAACGGACTCACCAGAGTCCGGCGAGAAGCCGCCGAAATCTGGAGTTTTTCTAGAAACCGACGGTCTTCGAACCCGACCCGGTGGAGTTCTTCTCGATCCATTTCTCAGTTCCACCCGACCCGTTTCTTTTAATTCAACCCGGGTTTGATACCCCTGTCCACTTTTCCTTTTCTAAAAATCCGTTTCCATAAATTCTGTTTTAAAATTAATTCAAAATTTCTTTTCTATTATCGAAAATCATTTCTTTTATTTCAAAAATCATTTTATTATTATCTTAAATTCTAAAAAAAATTATTTACTTAATTATTTTCAATTCTATAAAGCATCTTCTTTTATTATTTTTGAAATCCAATTTGATTTAATTATTTACGATTTATTTTAGTTAATTATTTATGAATTTAATTAATTGATTAAATCATTTAATCAATTAATTTTATTTGTAAATAGTTAAATAAAATGTAAATTATTTATGATTAATTCAAATAATTCTTAAAAATTAGTTTTAAGCTTTTAAAATTATATTTTGGTATTTAAAAATCAATTAATATTATTATTGATTGATTTATTCTCATTTAATTCTTATTTTATTCGTAAAAAATAAACCGTTCGTCCATTTAGTACGAAACAAACGCGTATAGACTCAGAAAAATATTCCGCTTTCATTAAAAATACTTTTGAGACCCAAATTCTTTTGTTTCTAAAGGTCGCTTGTTTTACGAATCATACTGAGTCGATTATTGATCGATAAATCATATTTTGGACCTAATTTCAGTTTTAAATGTACTGAGTCGAACCTTTTGACGAATTGAGTCATGTGTTATATGAATTATATGTTACATGGATTATGTGCTTACGTGATATGTGAATTACGTGCGTACGTGGGTCAAGAGTCTTGTATTTGACTGTTTTCTTTATGTGTGGGCTATCATATAGGTAGACGATAGGATTTTGACGCGCAGTTCGTCGAGTAATTATCGTTTAGAAAATTAAAATTGTATCTTTTAATTATAGATGCGGATCGTTCGAGTTGATCAGGACAAGATGTTGGATAAAGAGTGAAATAGAATGGTGTTGTTTATCAAGCTTCTAGCAATTGCGGGAGCAGTATATTACTGAATTATTGGAATAAAAGACGGCGATGTCTCGAGATGCTAGACTGAGATAATTGCGATGTTACGAGTGTGACTAACTGCTAAAAACCTAAAGGCAAGTATTCCTATCATCACTTATTGTTCAAGTGATATTTATTTTGATACCTATTATGCAATTTTTCTACGCTATTCTATTTCCTGAATATTTCAATATTTTTCATATCCAACTGCTTATGATTATGTAAGTATTGCTTTCCCTATTCTCAGTTCAGAATAGATAAATGTTTTACATATCACTGAATTAAATGATTCTATTTATGCAAGTACTCTTCTGCTATTTTATGTTCTGAAGAGCTAAGTGATTTTACTTATCAACTGAATGGATTTATAAATATTTTGGGTTTTGAGAAAAATTGATTTTTTTGCAAGTATTCCTACCCAAGTGAATGGGAGAATAAAATTATTTAGGATGTCGATTGATTCGGCTCCTTTTCAATAAAATGTTTTAAGATTGGATGGTTACTGGTTGTGTAAGAGGCCGAGGCACCGGTCCAACGTGAGCTATTATACGGAAGTGTAATATCTTACAAGGAGAATATGCCTTTTGTGGCGCCCTATAGGTACCGTATGGATGCGGGATATGGGTGGACCTATATTTACAGTATGGCTGCGGGATACCGGTGCTGTTTCGTGACTGATCATCAGGAACATTATAGTGCATAATTGGTTTGAATCTAAAATGTTGTTTCTAAATTATTTTTGACTATCATATAATAAATGATTTATTAAGTGTTTCTATTTTGAATAAAATGTGATATACAACTTTGATTCAGTTTCTGATTGATGTGGATATTTAGCTTATTGTTAAATATCAAAGGTGGTATTAGTATAGATGATTGATGTTGACTTCAGTATGGGATGTTGTGAGCATCAAAGTTCGTATTGATACCTAATTTGATATGACAACAAAATGAGTATTAATATCAAGAGTTCGGTTTTGAATAAAATTTATGATTCAGTCCATAATCATTGTTTCATGTTATTGTTGTTTATGATATTTCCGTAAACATTGTTTTACGAGTTTTATTCTTGTTGAGATTTAAAATATTGCTGAAGCATTTCGCTCGAAAATATCGAAAGGGTTTTGAATACAGAGAAGGAATCAATTCTGGGATTCCTTAACTAAATTTTCTGGTTCAGCAATTATGATTTTAAATGTTCTGCTTTAATATAGATGTCGATTTTATACCAAAAGACCCTATATATATTATAATGAACTTGCTGAGCATTGCTTTCGCTCATACTTGCCTATTTTTAAATTTAACCTCCAGTGAGGATTAGCTTGCGCTGTTTAGCTGTGTAAATCAAGAAAGCAAGGAAGAAGCTTTTGGAAGGTGGTTGGTCCAGGGTTTGCGGACTAGTGTAAGTTCTGCTATGTAAAGTTGTTTATATTATATTATACTATACTGTGTATTGTATTTGGGCCTAGTATATTTCTTTTGGAAGTTATACTAGCGGGTTAAGTTTTGAGGTTTCGAATTATTGAAAAGGGTTTTAAAAGAAAGTGAAAGAAAAAAATTATGGAATTTGGATATCTTGTTTCTAGAACTGTAACCTTAAAAGATCTTGAATTAGTTTGGGGTCATAAATGATAAATATCTTCTGGTGGCATTTGTTTATTGATTAAATATATTAGTTTGGATTGAGGTTTCATAGTAACGACCAAATTCCCTGACCCCGGATTTGGGGGCGTTGCATTATTTATTTATAAAATGATTCTGGTACCCGTTTTAATTATGTTCAAAAATTGGTATTAAATAAGAGAAAAAATTTATTTTAACCCCGAACCATCTTTAAAAAATTATTCATATCGAATACCTTGCATGCTATGTACTATGTGTTATCTAATTGATGTGTTCATTGTTTGACGGTTTTAGTCATAACTTTCAATCCGTAAATTGGATTTGGGTGAAACGAAGGGGTTGATAAAAGCTTATGACGTCTACGTGACGAATAGAATAATGTGAGATTGAGTATTGATATATACTTGTGATGACTAGCAGAGGAAACGAGGCATAGAAAAGGAAAGAAGGTGATCAATAAATAGAATCGAGGAGTAGAAAAAGAAAGCAAGTGATCAGTAAGTAGAAGTGAGGCATAGAAAAAGTATACAAGAGGTTGTTGAATAGAATCGTTAGACAAGCGCAAGTGAAATTGGAAATCATTTGTGATAAGGCAAGTACTTATGAACCTTTCTCGAGATATATTGCAAGTATTTCTGAACATTCTCGTGACATGTTGCAAGTATTCAAAATAGTTTTTTTTTATATTGTAAGTTCTTTGAATCATTCAACCTCGAACCCTAATTATATCATTTGATACTTGAGCTGTAAGCCTTATTCCTTGTAAACCATCGATTATTGATTTCCCAGATATTAAATCACACAAATACGATACTACTCCATAAATACATACACACCACATACTAAACACTAGAACAGAATTGCTTGAACATACATGGACGCATATATTCTAAAACACCTTGTAACATCAAAGAACTAAATCTTGTATAACCATTGAAATATTGTTCATTTATTACCGGATTTTTTTACGGGCTTGAAGCCATTCTTCATACGTACCATGATATACCCTGGTGATACACAAAAATTACATTATGCTCTGAGACAAATGTCTTATCAATGTTAATTATCATTCTATTTTATTGAATTAAAGTGTTTATCATATTGAATTATTTTAGAATTGGAAAGTTTTCTTTATGTAGACCAGATCCGTGGTCGTATTAGGCCAATGTGTGTCTTGGATCCAGTTTATAGAGCAGGGTTGTGTGCCTTGCTCGGGGTTAGTTTGTGACTGATCAGCGGCCTAACCTTGGTTTTAAAATTTAAAATGAATATCCAATTCTAATGATTGTGTAACAAGGAACTTTATTCCTCTGAATTATTTCAATTGATCATTATTTAACCTCGGTTATTGTCATTATAACTTGCTGAGCTAGTTAGCTTACTTTTGCGAATCTGTTATGTTATTTTACAGTTAAAAGGGAAATGGTTGGTAGAAAAGATCCCCAGTCCAGTGTGCGAGCTAGGATTTCAGGTTAAGTTGGATCGAGTTAGTAAGAGCTTTATATTTAGTTTTGAGTTGTGTAATCTTGTAATAATAATTTCATCATCTGTTGTAAGTTAAACTAGTTGGGACTTGGTATGATATAATAAAAGTTAAAGTTGTGGCTTTTTTTTATACTTTAACCTGTTGCGATCAGTGGTTGTGTAAAGAAGGGTCATTGCTTATAATTAGGGCTGTAAACGAACCGAGCTGATCGTTAGGCTCGACTCGACTCGACTCGTTTAACTCAACTCGACTCGACTCGTCAAGTAATCGAGCTCGAACTCGAACAAGAAAACATACTCGTTAAGCTAATCGAGTCGATCCGAGTTTTTTAAGTGATCGACTCGAACTCGACTTGAGATTGACTCGAGATCGACTTGACTCGTTAAACTCGACTCGAACTCGACTTGATAAGCATTATACCTAAAAAAATTAAATAGATACATGATTCAATGATTCATACATGACTTTGAGCATGCCCTGCTCTACATAACTACATTAATGGACAATTCAGAATAATCACAGTTCAAGTTCAGTAGTTCACACTTCTCATTATCCTGATAATATGCAAATTACACACTTTAAAAATATTAATATTTGTGCTAACTTGAGAATTTAAACTAGTTAAAACTTGAAAGTAAAGAGTTAAAACTAGACAAAAACATTAGTGTCTAAAAATTCTCAAAATCCAAATAACATGGTTTGTCCACTATAGCAAACCAAGCAAAAATTGATCATTTATCAACCCAATTTTCATTAGACGCTTCAGAATTCAAGCACAGGCTGCATAACACACTGCACAAATTAATTTGAAACAAAATATTAGTTTTAAAAAAGGAAGCATCAGAATGCATGTAAAAAAGTTGATCATTTAAAGATTAATCTCAACTTCCTTTAAGATGAGAGCATCCTGCATAAAGAAGATATAAGTTATAACATAAAAGTACATGTATGAATTATGAAATACTAAAATGCATATGTACCTTGCTTGGTTTTTTAAGCCCGTAAAGTTCGCGTACCTAGTCAGCACCACATAATAACATCTCCACTGTATCAGGTTTTAAACAAGACTGGTGTGGCTCAATGCTCCTCTACCAGCGCTGAAAGTCGATTCTGAAGCAACTGTGCTCATTGGAATAACCAAGATGTCGCGAGCCATATTTGACAAGACTGGATACTTAGCACTGTTTCCTTTCCACCAAGCTAATACATCAAAATATTTTGTACAATTAGGAGCAGGAATGACAATTTTTTCAGCCAAATAGTCATCTAATTCTGATTTGATGGGTTCCAGAATTGCACCACTTTCACGAACAAAATTTTCATATTCATTAATTCCTTGCGGTGTCTCTATTTCATCCATATTGATGAGGCCTCCATCTGATGAGACTTGACTTGATTCTAAAAAATCAGTAGATTTTGCTCGAAATTCAATATAATATTATTGATGGAGTTCATTCGGGACATTGGTTAAGTAGGCAAGATTTCGATCTGCCTCACCTTCAAGTGGATAAAGAGTAGGAAAACAAAACATAGGAAGCTTAATTTTAAAACGCGGATCCATAACAGCGCCAATGGATATTGCCAGATTACTCTCCCCCCAATATTTATCAAATTTAGTTTTCATATCACCTACCATCTCTCTAATATGTAAATTCTGATCAAAAGATTTCCGATCAAGTATTTGTTTAACCTTCCTTCTGCCAGGAACAAGTTTGATGTAGGATAATCAGTACCAGAAACAATATTAGTGACAACATTAAATGCTTCTAATACTGAAGAAATACCTTCAACCTTTTCCCAATCCACTGCATTAGGAACATATTCTAGAAAGCCTTTATCAAAAGAGGGATATCACTGGAAATTTTTTTTAAACTCGATAGCACAAATCAACATCTTAAAAGTAGAATTCCAACGAGTAGGGACGTCTAATATTAAATTTTTAGTCTTTAAATGTAGATGTTTAGCAATTTCTGCAAATTTAATTCTACGGCCCTCTGATGCAGCTACATATTTAACACCAACTCTTATCTTTTCAATAATCTCATCTATTGGTTCCAAACCATCTTTCACACATAAATTTAGAATGTGTGCACAACAACGAACCTGGAAAAGTTTTCCCTCAATAGGTAATGATGTTTTCCTAATATCATACATGTCTTTTAAAGTTCGTAAAGCAACTTCATTTGCCCTTACATTATCAACACTTACTGTTCCAATTTTATCTACAATCTCCCAATCGATTAAACACTTAGATATAGCCTCTGCGATTACAAATCCACTGTGAGGAGGAGGGACATTTCAAAAACTTATAACTCTCATATTTAGCTTCCAGGAACAATCTATCAAATGTGCAGTAATAACCATATACCCTATTTTCTGACTCGATGAAGTCCACATATCTGTGGTTATGTTAATCCTCTTACCAAAATTAAAGATATCTTTTAATTTTTTCTTTTCAATTTCATAAGTACTCATACAATCAGATTTTACAGTTTCCCTGCTAATTTTCTGCCAAAAGGGAGTAACTTTCTTCATAAGCTCGTTAAACATAAAACTCTCAACATGGATAAAAGGAAACTCATTTACCATTATATAGTGGGAGATAGTTTTTCTCATATCGGCATGATCATACTTAAAATTAGCAACCATTACCTCTAATGAACTATCACCAGGTTGGAATTGAAGTTGTTCCTGCTTTGGGAGCCCAAATCCATGTATAATCTTGCATTTTTTGACATGCCTGTTCAGAGATGATGTTGAAGAAGTCGGACCGCATTTTAATTCCCGGTGACAAAGTTTACACCTTGCCCATTTTTCACCATCTTGCTCAAATTCTTCCAGGAACTTCCAAGCAGCAGAAGTTTTCTTCCTTGGCCTTTTTGTGTAAGGCTTTGGAACTTCTTCAGTTTGCTTATCTCCTTGTTCATTTGTTACTTCACTTTCTTTTTCTTTGGAAGATGAAGTAGAACCTGTACCACTTTTTTTCCTTTTTCTAACACTAATATCTTCTTGTTCACCTGTGTCATCTGATGGAGTTTCATCTCCGAAGCTTCTAATATATTCTTCATATACAGCATTCTCCGAGATAACTTCTATGTGCACCTTTTTTTATTTTCTTGATTTCATTTCGAATCTGAAATTTTTGACATATTTAATCAATTAATATTTACCGCAACAAAGCTAAAAATAAGAATAATTTAACAGAATAGGTGGCTACGAGGTCATGGTCAGGTCGAAGCATCCAAAACCAAAACAAATCGAATAAGGTTATAAATCAAAAACTTAAAAGTTAAACCAAATTAAATATTAAACCCTAAAATCAAAGAAAAGTTAATTAAACATACCAGTTGAAGAAGATGAATTGAACTGGATAGCTTCTCCTATCAGAGTTTCTCCTATCATATCAGGTCGTTAAAGTGATTACTCGATAGTCGATTATCGATTGATTATTCAATTATGTTTTGCGTGTAATTATGTAAGCAAGTTGTACATCTACTCTGGGTTGGGCTGTGTATATTTCTCCTGGTATGGGTGTTGGGCTGGGCTTAACAAATTGTTTTAATTTGGGGCTCATTTTTGAAATAACTTAAAATAATGTTGACCAACTCGAACTCGACTCGAGTTCGATTCGACTCGAGAAGTTCGTGAACAACTCGAACTCGACTCGGTTGTTAACGAACTCGAGTTCGAACAAGAAAATGTGATCGATAAGCTAATCGAGTTCGACTCGACTCGTTAAGGAAAAACTCAAACTCGAACTTGTTTATGAAAAACTCGACTCGGTTCGTTTACAGCCCTACTTATAATAGTATATATACAGGTTTATATATTATGTGTGTGTATTGCAAACCTCAAACTTCTGACTCGGGTGTGGAGGGCGTCACAGTTATTACAGACTAAAAGTAATTAAGTCTTACCACGGGTGTAATCTTTATTTAAAGTTAGACCGGCGACCAAATATTCATTATTTATTATTACCTTAAATAGATTATACTTATATATAAGCCGGACTAAAAAGAACTGAAACCCAATTAGCTCATACGGTCTACCTGTGGCGTTAGGTCACACAACACTGTAGAAGGGGGTTGAATAGAATGTAGATTACAATCAAATCGATTTCGAACACAAGTAACAGTAAACATATATATTCGATATAATAAACTCTGTTACAATGGAACTGTTCTCTCTCAGTGATGAACAAATATCACGAGAGATGTTAGGTTATAATGTATGATCTTCTCGATAATGATAACACGTATAGTGTAAACCTATGTCTGTGTTTATATAGTACACAGTTACAAGATAACTTTTAATTGATATGGAATATAATTCTGTCTCCTAAAATATATCAATCAGATATCTTATACAATTCTTTAAGTCCTCTAACTCTTTCCATGCATATTTTCTTTTTGTATTAGTTTCGATCTTCTTTCCTCTAAATCGGCTTCCTTCCTTAACTGTTAGTCCTCCAGTAATTAAGTTCTGATATCCATTTTCTGATATTTATCTTTTGATAATCTAAGTCATGATATGTTAGGTCACACACACTGTAGAAGGGGGTTGAATACAGTGTTTAGCACAATCAAATCGAATATAAGAACTAAAGTAACCGAAAACAGATTTTATTCAACACAATAAACTCTGTTACAATATGGAACTGTCCTCTCTCAGTGATGAACAAATTATCACGAGAGCTGCTAGAGTTACAAAGAATAATAACTTCGATAATCGTAACACTTATAGTGTAAACTCTATGCCTGTGTTTATATACTACACAGTTACAAGATAATCTTCTAATTGATATGGAATATAATTCTGCTTCCTAAAATATATCAACTAGTTATCTTTTCTTCCAAGTATTCTATTCTTCATAAAATTCCTTCTTCATGCACAATTATTTCTATCTTAGTCTCGATCTTCTTTCCTTTCAATCAGCCGCCTGCCTTATCTGAAAGTCATCTTAAGTCCTGATATTATCTCCTGATAAATATCTTCTGAACCTTAAGTTCTGATAACTTAAGTTCTGATATCTTAAGTTCTGTCTTCAGTATAAGTGCTGATTTCCAGTTAAGTACTGATTTGTCCTGTTATGTAAGATCTGTAAACTAAACACAAATCATATTACACATGACATTATAAAATATATCTAACAATCTCCCCAAACTTGTAAATTAGCATAATATACAAGTTCAACAGATATTTGATGATATCAAAAACATTAAGTACAAATGCATGAGAATTTGACTAGATAACTACAACTTACAGTCCTTTCAGCTTTACCATCTTTAACTTTTGATAACCGCTTCAGTCTGTATAAACTTCAGAATTTAAGTAGTTGTAGATCTTTGACTTGGCTTCAACTTTCAATTTCTTCTGATCTCTTTGATATCAGGAGTTGTCCTGAGATAGTTCTTCAACAAACATCTCTCTGCATATTCAAGTTCATTGACCATCCTCCTTTTAGCATTTATCAATTCAGCTGTATCTTCTCCAGTTTGAAAAATAGCTGCTCTAAGATCATTTATCTTAGCTTTTCTTATCTCCTGATCTAGTCTAATCAGATATGCCTTGTCAGACTCTAGATTGAATTCCACAGCCTTATAACCCAGAAAAGTAGTTATAATCCTAGCAGAGTTAGGCTTCATATCGACAATATCACCCTTGTAATCTCTGTACTTGGGACAGTATGTACTGTCAGACTTTACAGAATAAAGCTTCTTCTGTCTTTGAATTTTGAGACTTTAAATATCCTGCATAACTATCTGTTAATCTGTCTTTTAATTGAAGTAGGAATAGAACATGTTACAGTTCTTCAAAATACTTCAGTGGTAAAGCATTTTTCTTAATCTGGTATACCCTTCCATCTGTCATAAAATATAACAAGATATGTTCTTTCAAGAAGGTATGGTAAACCATTTGTACAGATTCAAGTCGATTCAATCTTTCAGGAGTTGCTCCAACACCTGGTTCACTTAAGGAAGTTGGATCATTGGTAGTGTTATGTACTCTTCTTTCATCAGAACTACCCAACCTAGATTTATCTCTTGCTTCCTTTCCTGTAACAACTCTTGCTTCAAAACCACTTGTTGCAGTCTTCAAATATTGAGTCTGTTTAGCTTTGGTGAATCCTGGTAGGAGTATCTTTGAAAGTTTAACATGAGCAATGTTAGAGGTTTCCTTTTCCTTATCTTCTGATATCAAGCCAACTTAAGCTATGTCAGAGGTTGCTTGCTTCACTGTCATATCAGAACTTACTAAATCTTGACTATGAACAACATGAGCCATGTCAGAGGTTGTTTGAAAAATCTTCTTATGCATCAGAGTAAGATTAGCATCTGCTTCATCATCAATTATTTCTTCATCCATGACTGGCATATAAACCTTTACAGGTTCATCAACCTTTTCTTTGCCCTTGGACCTTGGATCAATTTCCATTTGTGATTTGGCCTTGGTTGCCTCAGAACTTGTTCTTTCCTTTATCACAATACCCTTAGGCTTTAGAAATTTCTTTTCAACAAGAGAAGCTTCAGATTTTGTCTTGACACCTTCTGCTTTGAGTCTAGCTTCCTTTAGACTCTCAAAGTCCATTCTTGGATTTTCTTTAAGAAATAACTGCTTTAAAATTTCTTCATCAAGTTCTAGATATCCACCAGAACTTATCCTTTTACCAGTATAAGAACTTATTCTTCTCCTAGTATCAGAACTTGTTCCTTGACTTGTAATTCTAGCTTTACTTAATGAAAGTCCTTTGCCTTGACCTTGACCTCTACCCTTATTAGAGTTTCCCTGGTCATCATTTCCATCATCCTTTCCTTTCAGTGTCTGAATAGATTTGCATTTGGACTTAATCACTTTCTCCCCCTTTTTGGCATCAGCATGTAATAGAAGAGAGACAAGCAATTCCACTGAGGATTGGATCTCATTGAGTTGACTTTGATGAGAAGCTTGATTATTCAGAATTTCTTCGATTTGAGCTTGTTGCTTCTCTTGAGTTTTCTCAATGTAGGCAATTCTGTCAAAGGCTGGCTTGAAAAATCTATTCTTTTCAAGTTTCACATTCATATCTTGCTAGATTAGAGCTTCCTGAATTTTGTTCACCTTGTCATGAGTTATTGAGTGTTGACTTTTAAGGTGCCTTGTACTCAATGCAGTAACTCTCAGCTGTGCCTTGAAATCATCATTTATCAGCATTTCATTAGCTTTTACAAGATGCTCAGTAAGAATCTTTTCAGAAGGAATAAAACTAACTGAGTTCTATTCTTTAGTCCACTCCTTTCCTCTAGGAGTTTCACTCCAAGGTACTGGTGCTTCCCCTGTAACAAACTTCTTGACTAAATCAGCTTTTTTGAACAGTTTGTTGAGGTGCATGTCCTAATGGACCAGCTGCATCAGCATCTAAATTATTAGCAGCTTCACCAGTAGTTTCTTCATAAGCAACATCAGAACTTGTAGATCCTGCAGTATCAGCATCCTCTGATAAAATAGCAGTATGTGAGGCTATAGAGGCTTCAACATTTTCCTCTAAATTCTGATCTGGAGCCAGGTTCTGATCAACATTCAAAAGTGATGTTGTTGGTGGAGTGAGTTGAATTGGTGGAGCTTCCAAGTACAAAACCTCGGGCACAATCAGGTTATGAATATCAATTTCAGCACTTGTACCTGGTTCTTCAGTATGTACTGGATCAACTATAGGTGACATATAAGGTGTAGGTATTTTAGCTTGAGCAGTTTCATGTTGTGCAAAAGGAAGTAATTCAATAACAATTGGTTCTGTTGAGATCAGAGATTCCTGATCCCCTTCCTTAGCTGCTTCCACTACATCTTCTGAATCTGACTCAACTTTGTCCCTATGAGCTTTCTGTTTCTTTAATTTCCTCAAAGGTGGAGACACTGTAGGAGCTTTATCATCAGAATTTAATTTTCTAAGCCTTTTGAGGGGCCTAGAACTCCCAGTTACAGTATCTTTCTGAGAAGAAACCTTCTCAGCTTCTACAATAACAGGTTCTGATATTGGAACCTGTTCCTCAGCACCTGATTCATCTCGCAGAATAAATCTCCTTCTCTTCTGTTGAGTCTGAGGTACTTTCTTAGTCCTCTTGGGTTTGGAAGATGAAGGCTGCTCTGTAGGATCAGAAGGTTAAGGTGTTTGTGTAAAGGTGGTAGGTGCTGATGGATGAGGTTCTGATGGTTGGACATCAGGATATACTTCAGTATATTTAACCGAATCATAGGTTATTAAGGCTTGTTTGACAGATAAAGGAACTAGGAGGGGTCTTAACACAGCCTTCTTATTATCAGTAGATAATAAGTCATTAAAAGCTCTTTTAGCTAGTCTGAATTGTGAAATTAATTCACTAGCAGATTGGGGCTTATCATCACAAAAAAAACTATAGATAAGCTAATAGAATCTAGCAAAATAAACAGTATTTCTATCTTCTGTCATTCTATCCCTAATAAAACCTAAGACAACACTTGCATAATCAAAATCAGTTTGATTAATGAGAGCATACCCAATTTGTTGGCTGAATATGGAAATTGCATCGAAATTAGAATATTTGTTTGCAAAAGCCTTGGTTATGCAGTCAAAAAAGAAACTCCATTCCCTCCTTATGTAGGATCTCTTCAACTGACCCGGCTTAGCCAATGTCCTCTCATACCCCAGACCGGCCATCATGTTTTGAAGAACTGGCTCTTCAACAGTAGAATAAACACAGTTCTCAGGCAGCTACAGTGCTTGGCGAACCGTAACCAATGTCACAACATGCTCATCCTCCCCTGATGAAAAAATAATACTTGGGGACCCTTGAGCACCACCATCATCATATACTCCGCTTCTCCAGAACTCCAGCACTTGAGTACCAGAGACTACATCAGGTGCGATCAGAGCGTACCCAATATCAGAACTAGCAAGAAAGTCCTGAATGAAATGAAGCTCTGATGGGGCTTCTGGCTTGCTAAGAATAGCGGAGAAGTTATTAGGAATAAACTTAGCTCCATCAAAAATTACATCTTTTGGTGCCATCTCTGTAAGAAATAAGTGAATAAGAGAATGTTTGCAAAGTGTTTGTAAAAAATCCTGAGAGAAAAACGACTTCAGAAAATAAAAGAGAGAGAGAGAAAGAAAAAGAGATTTAGAATAAAAAAAGTAAGTAAAAGATTAGAAAATCTTGTATCTCTCATATATATACTCTCTTCACTCAACAGTCATATTTTTGAAGCATGGGATACACTTTACACCTGGCACCATTTGAACAGTCAGTAAACGTTTAGAATTAGAGTTAATGGGCACGTAAAATAAGCAATAATTACAGTGCACATGCAGTTTTTTTAGGACATACACGTTAATCACTAACCCACAATGATTATGACTATTTTATCTCACATTAACCAATATTCTGTAAAAATATTATCATTCAAGTAATGACCAAAAATAAACCAAGTAAATAAATACTGTCACGTCAGCATCAAAACTTGATTATTATCAGGATTTAAAAGTCATCAGAATATGGCTCCTTAACTCGAAAAGTGAATGTGTATTCCTGTAATTCTTCACACAAATACTGATATGGTTTCATCAGAACTTAATCATCAGAATTTCCATCAGATCTTGTCCTCAGAATTTATGCAATCTGACACATAAATTGTTCATCTAAAATAACATTGATCACCACAGTAATTTTCATTATTCATATGGAGTGTATGTGTGTGCATTAAGCTAAATATTAGACAAGGAATAAGGTCTGATTCACTTCAGTACATCTTAGAAATAAGGCATAACTAAGAACGTTACTTAAAACCTGTCATTATTCTGAAGTCTACTTTAGAATGAGTTCATGCATGAGTCCACCTCAACTATTTTGTGCTCATTTTATGCATCTTTTGAAATTCTATTTTACAGTGGCTTCTCAGTGTAAGTGAGTCACGACTGCTTATCAGAATTTATGCTGTTATCAGAGTATTTCTCCAGTAATCATAGAGTGTGAAAAGTCACCAAGAAAAATTTTATTTTGCTTTTCTAATGCATATTACTTAATACCAGCAATGCACTTGGGTTTTCCCTTCCACATTTTTATTCTAGATCTCAAAGGAGTACCTGATTTTTATTTCTTTTCTTTTCCTTTTCTTTTGATAAGTGAGGCTTATCAACACTTAGTACATTCATCAGATTTACTAACATCAGAACTTAACAAATAAGAAGCACTATTCTATTTTTTGACTTAGTAATAAGATACACAAAGTAAATTTAACTAAGCTCAATATCAGAATTTGTTTGTGTTAAAAGATTTCCACATAAATAATTACTTCAAACATGGGTTCTTTAGTATATTAAAGATTACTAGGTCAGCATCTAGCACAGTTATCCTCATTGGATGGAATAGTCACAGAAATATTCATATCACTATCAGAGTTTAGAAATTCACATCAGACAACAATCAGCACTTAAGTAATTTTCAATTTAAGCACATAATACACAAAGATAGTAATATCTGTAAATACTGATCATAAAGTCTGATGTATCAGAACATAAACTAAGTAGATTTGGAGAAAGAACCTGAAACCATTCCAGGTTCATTTACCAATCTTGTAAAAGTGGCTTCACACAGTGGTTTTGTGAAGATATCTGCTAGTTGTTGATCTGTGGGAACAGAATGCAATTCCACTGTACCTTCATCCACATGTTCCCTTATGAAGTGGTACCTAATGCTGATGTGCTTTGTCAATGAGTGCTGAACTGGATTACATGTTATAGCAATATCACTTTGATTATCACAATAAATAGGGATTTTAAAAAATTCTAACCCATAATTCAGTAACTGATTCTTCATCCAAAGAATCTATGCACAACAGCTTCCTGCAGCAATGTATTCTGCTTCTGCAGTTGATGTGGAAATTGACTTTTGTTTCTTGCCAAACCAAGAAACCAATCTGCCTCCAAAAAATTGGCAGCTTCCACTTGTGCTTTTCCTGTCAATTTTGCATCCTGCAAAATCTGCATCTGAGTAACCAATTAGCTTAAAGTCTGATTCTCTAGGATACCACAATCCCAGATCATCTGTACCCTTTAGGTACTTGAAAATTGTTTTCACAGCTGTTAAGTGAGGTTCTCTTGGATCTGCTTGAAATCTTGCACAAAGACAGGTAGCATACATGATATCAGGTCTACTTGTAGTTAGATAGAGTAGAGAGCCAATCATACCTCTGTAATCAGTAATATCTACTGATTTGCCAGTATCCTCATCCAACTTAGTAGTAGTGGCCATAGGAGTGGATGCACTTGAACAATCCTGCATTCCAAATTTCTTTAACAAATTTCTGGTGTACTTAGATTGACAAATAAAAGTTCCTTCTTCATTCTGCTTGACTTGAAGGCCCAGAATATAGTTAAGTTCTCCCATCATACTCATTTGATATCTTGACTGCATCAGTTTGGCAAACTTCTTACAAAGTCTGTCATTTGTAGAACCAAAAATGATATTATCAACATATATTTGCACCAAAATTAAGTCCTTTCCATGATTGAGGTAGAACAATATTTTGTTAATAGTTCCTCTGTTGAATCCACTTTCCATCTGAAACTGAGCTAATGTCTCATACCATGCTCTTGGAGCTTGCTTAAGGCCATAAAGTGCTTTATCAAGCTTGTAGACATGATTGGGAAATTTGGGATCTACAAAGCCTAGAGGTTGTTTAACATATACTTCCTCTCCCAATTCTCCATTAAGAAAAGCACTTTTCACATCCATTTGAAAGACTTTAAACTTATTGTAAGCAGCATAAGCCAAAAATATTCTTATGGCTTCCAATCTAGCAACTGGTGCAAATGTTTCATCATAATCAATTCCCTCATGTTGAGAGTATCCTTTTGCAACTAGCCTTGCTTTGTTCCTTGTAATTATGCCATCACTGTCGATTTTATTTCTGAACATCCATTTTGTTCCAACAACTGATCTGTTCATTGGTCTTGGCACCACGGTCCAGACTTTATTTCTTTCAAATTCATTTAACTCTTCTTGCATTGCTTGCACCCAATCACCATCTTGAAGAGCTTCTTCCACTTTCTTTGGTTTAGTCTGAGAAAGAAAAGAATGATAAAGACATTTATTTGATGTAGTTGTTCTAGTTCTGACACCTGCATCAGGATTTCCAATAATTAAGTCAGGTGTATGTGCTTTAGTCCACTTCCTTGCAGATGGAAGGTTTTCTCTAGAACTTGATGCTCCCCCATGATCCATGCTGTCTCCATCAACATTTTCTGATGCTCCCCCTGAAATTATGCTCTCTGAGTTGGATCCTTCATTATTTGAGTTTCCAGAAATATCAGAACATGAGTTTCCAGAATTATCAGAACTTGGCCCATCAGAACTTGAAGAGCCTGTTGTAGGTTCTAATGCTTCTTGAGATGTGGTTGGATCTTCAGTATGCTCCCCCTGCACAGGTGCATTTTCCTTAGGCGTAGTCACCACAGTTTCAATAACATCAGAGTTTAATCCATCAGAGTTTGCAGTATCAGGATTTACAAAATCAGAATTTAAAACTTCATTCTCGAATCTCAGCTGATCATGATCATTGAAATCTTCAAGTCCAGTAATCTTCTTATCATCAAAAGAGACATTGATAGATTCCATGACAACCCTTGTTCTTAAATTGTAGACTCTGAAGGCTTTTGTAGAAAGTGGATATCAAACAAAAATTCTTTCATCAGCTTTTAGATCAAATTTGGATAGCTGTTCAGGATGAGTCTTAAGAACAAAACACTTGCATCCAAATACATGAAAATACTTCAGATTTGGCTTCTTTTTCTTCACCGTCTCATATGGTGTTTTTCCATGCTTGTTAATGAGTGTTGCATTCTGAGTAAAACAAGCAGTCTGTACAGCTTCAGCCCAAAAGTAGGTTGGCAACTTTGCTTCATCAAGCACGGTTCATGCAGCTTCAATAAGAGTTCTATTCTTTCTTTCAACAACTCCATTTTGTTGTGGAGTTCCAAGAGCAGAAAATTCCTGCTTTATTCCATGGTCTTTGCAGAATTCTTCCATGATCAAATTCTTGAACTCAGTGCCATTATCACTTCTTGTGATCTCCACAGAATCTTTGACCAATTTATCTAGTTGCTTGACATGATCAATCAAGATAGATGCAGTTTCACTTTTTGTGTGCAAGAAATATACCCATGTGTATCTGGTGAACTCATCCACTATGACCATAACATATTTCTTCTTTGCAATAGACATGACACTAACTGGACCAAATAGATCAACATGTAGTAGGTGATGATGCTCAAGAATTGATTATTCAGTCTTGCTCTTGAATGAAGATTTTCTTTGTTTTGCCTTCTGACATGAATCACAAAGGCCATCAGGAGCAAATACTGATTTTGGAAATCCTCTCACAAGATCTTTCTTGACTAGTTCATTTATATTGTTGAAATTTAAATGAGAGAGTTTCTTGTGCTAATTGCAGCTTTCTTCAATTGATGCTCTACTCAACAGACAGATTGCAGAACCATCAGTACTTGTTGAAATCTTGGCTTCATAAATGTTACCATGCTTGTATCCTTTCAGAACAACTTTGCCTGTAGATTTGCTTACAACTTCACAGTGTTCTTCAAAGAAATCCACATGATAACCTCTGTCACAGATTTGACTCACACTCAGCAGATTGTGTTTAAGTCCTGAGACCAGAGCTAATTTTTCAATGATGACATTCCCAAGATTGATATTGCCATATCCCAGAGTTTCCAATGTTGCCATCTCCATAAGAAACACCTGGGCCAGCTTTCTCCACAAAGTCTGATAGCAGGGCTTTATTTCCAGTCAGATGTCCTCAACATCCACTGTCTAGAACTAGGATATTCTTCCTGTTGCCCTGCAATCACAAAGACCACTAATGATTAGTTTTAAGGACCCAGACTTTCTTGGATCCTTTGGCCTTTTTAAGTTTGTTAACATTTATAGCGGATTTAGCATCAGATTTATGTTAACAGTTTTCTTATCAGAATTTGCAATATCAGACTTTGCATCAGAACTTATACTAGAAGGAATAATGCTAACTTTCTTTACAGAAGGTTTTATTTGATAATAATCATAGTACAAGCTATGATATTCCTTACAAGTATAAATGGAATTCCATAAACTACCACAATGAAAACAAGGATTTTTTTTGGCTTATATCTAACAGATTGACTCTTAACTCCTGATTTTGAAGGTAAGGAGTTTATATTCTTATTCTTCCTGCAAAAAGAAGCCAGATGGTTAGAATTTCCACAGTTATGACATGTTTTTCTAGGAGCATTAGGAACAGGCTTATAATTGTTACTTTTGTTCATACCTTCTTTTCCATTCCTATTTTTCCTAGGTTACTTTACCTTGTTTACATTCTTAACATCTTTTAGCTTATGCTTAAGCTGCTTCTTTGTCATTAAGCCTATGTTAACTTCAGTTGGCTTATCCTGTTTAGGTTTGTAAGAAGTTACTTTCTCCTTTTCTTCTGATTTATCAATATCAGACTTTGCAGTTACAAACTAAACAGGATTTACCTTTAGTTTTTGTTTAACAACTATAGGCTCAGTTTCTACAGTTCCCTTACTGTTCTTACCATCTCTATAACCTAAGCCCTCTTTCCAATTTCCACTACTAAGAATATCCTGAGTTGCCTTACCAGAGTTAGTCCAAGTCCTGATAATCTCTCTTTCCTTTTCTAACTCAGTTTTTAGAGATTCATTCATTTTTAACACTTCTTCCCTAACATAAAAGGCATCATCTCTATCTTTCTGAGTTTGATGGAACATGACTAACTCTTTTTTAAATAATCATTCCTCTTTTTATAAGCAAGATTTTCGGAAGTTAATCTTCCACATGTTAAAGATTGATCTTTATAACTAATGAACATGGTTTTAAGATATCTTCTTAACTCAGTAATATCATCAGTACGAAAGGCATAAGTAGTTTGAGGTACCTTTAAGTCAGCAGTATCAGAACTGCTATCAGCATTTGCCATCAAGGCATAGTTTTCCTCATTCTCAAAATCGGAAGCATCTGACCAGCTTTTCTTCTTTGTGATAAGAGCCTTGCCTTTGTCATTTTTCCCTTTTCTGTAATCTGGAGATATATGGCCTTTCTCACCACAGTTGTAGCATTTCACATTTGAGTAATCTCCTCTGTCAGACTTTCCTCCTTTGCCTTCAGATTTTCTGTAACCTTTCTTTTCAGAACTTGCACCTTTCCTGGAAAACTTCTTTCCTCTTCTGAATTTCCTGTATGCAATCTTTTTGATTCCTTTCACCATAAGAGCACACAGCTTCATCATCTCCTCATCATGGTCCATCTCAGGTATACTTTCAGTTTCTGAGTCATCATCACTATCAAAACTTGATGACTCAGTATCAGAGTTTGTGATGAGAGCTTTTTCCTTGCCTTTTCTTGAGGAAGCTACTTTGGGACTTTCCTCCTCAGCCACAAAGGCAACTGTTCTTGACTTTCTTCCATTTCTCTTGCTTCTTTGTTCCATCTCAAGTTCATGAGTCTTGAGCATCCCATAAATTTCATCAAGAGTTGTTTCATCAAGATTATAGTTGTCTCTTATTATTGTGGCCTTCAAATCCCATCTTTCAGGAAGAGCTAACAGGAACTTAAGATTTGAATCTTCAATATCATACTCTTTGTCAACTAGTGACAAATCATTCAAGAGTTTGACAAATCTGTCATATAAATCAGTTAATGACTCATCAGGCTTTGTGTCAAAGTGCTCATACACTTAAGTGAGTATTGTCCTCCTGTTCTTCTTGATTGAATCAGTTCCCTGACACCTTGTTTCTAAAGCATCCCATATCTCTTTTGCAGTCTTGCAGTTAATTACCCTGTTTGACATGACATTATCAATGGCACTATGCAGCAAATGTCTTACCTTTGCATCCTTTGCAATCGATGAGATATCTTCAGCAGTGTAATCATTTTTTTCCTTTGGTGCAGACTTTGCTGGCTGTCCTGCAACTTCCACAGAGAGTTTGGTTGGCATATGTGGTCCTTCATAAATCCTGTCGAGATATTTTGGATCTGAAGCTTCCAAAAACATAGCCATCTTCACTTTCCATATGGAATACTCAAAAGGTTTTAACATGGGAACTCTTATAGTCTCATATCGACTATGAGTTACAGTTTTTGGAGTTTCTTCAGTTTTGGTGGGCTTGGTTGGAGTTTCTTCTTCAGACATGATTCATTTTGGATCTTAAACTGTTTGTGTGTTAACAGAAGGCTTTGATACCACTTGTTAGGTCACACACACTGTAGAAGGGGGTTGAATACAATGTTTAGCACAATCAAATAGGATATAAGAACTTAAGTAACAGAAAACAGATTTTATTCAACACAATAAACTTTGTTATAATATGGAACTGTCCTCTCTCAGTGATGAACAAATTATCACGAGAGCTTCTAGAGTTACAAAGAATAATAACTTCGATAATCGTAACATTTATAGTGTAAACTCTATGCCTGTGTTTAACAACCCAAATAATAAAATTTCTCAAGATAATACTTATTTAAATCCAAACTCCATTAAAATCCGATAAAACTTTTAATTCTTGAAATATAATACAACTAAATTACAACCAAACCAACAAACTCTAAAAAAAATCTAAGAAAATACAAAACTCCTCAAAGTCTTGGAACTCGCACTCTTCCCCTTAAAAAACCCACCTAAAAGAGAGAATACCTGCCGGAGGAAAACAAGAAAAATAAAGTACCAGCAGTGAGTGAAAGGCTCATATACGAATATAAAATAAAGCATAACTGAACAAAGATTAAAAGATGACGAGGCTAAGAACACAACTGAATATCTGAATGAAGCACAATAATAATAGTGAATGAGACAATATAAAAAAATGAATAATCAACTCACAAAACAAAACTAAATGCTTACCACCCAAAACTTATCATACTCTTACTCATATCCTTATCAATTATACATAATAATCACAAATAATATAATTGAAAGAATAATGATAAAATAAAATCATACCCTTACACATACTCTTACACATATTCTCACACTTACAAAATAATACATAAAAGAGCTTATATACGAACATGGGAGATAATCTTACACTTACAGGATGTCCTACATTTTCGGTAATCCAGAAATATGTAATCATCAAAACTTACAGGGGCTTGCACAGCACAAAGCAAATGCTACCCAATATCTTACAGGGGCTTGCACGACAATAAGCACGTGCTACCCAAAAGGCCAAATCATAAACATACTAGCCATGGCTATACGTATCCCACAACTTCGGCGACACGCCCATACAATTTAAGTACACCGCATAGGAGGTGCCAAGCATGAGATTATCCACTCGCGACGGATATCTTACAAACTCCCAAGTCATACAAATAACATAAATAACTCAAAATAAATACTCAAAGATCACACACTCAAATATATTACATCTCAAAAATCATATATAAATTTATTAAATAACCTCAAAACACTATAACCCAACATCACGAAACAAAATAACATAACAACCCACGAATTATTGATAAGCTCAAATCTGATCAGTTTCAAAGAATCTCAAATTACTACATAAAGATGAAGTCAACTGAAAAAGTATGAAACACGAAAGACGTAGAAAATTCCGAGACCTTTCCAGAATGGTAAGGCTCGTCAAAAACGAACAAGTAACGAATTTAGAAAACAAATAAATGCGGACTGTAGAACAGAATCAGCCCCTGATTACAATTGTATTTTGATATTTAAGACATCAAAATCACTGAATTTAGCAGCAGAATGTAAACGTAAATTGTAGATATAGAAAAGAGCTTTCCAAAATGGTATTGCTCATAATATTTGAAAAAATATTCAATTTAATATGATTTTTCAAAGGTTGGATATTCAAATCCCGAAGTCAAACAGGCAGGTCATACAAATTGCAGAAAAACTCATATTTAGATACCGAATTTCACAAACGGCAAGGAACAAAAGTTGTAAATAATTAAAAGACCTTTCCGAAATGACCAAAATCAACAAATTCTAACAGATAATGAATCAGATATGAATTTAACAAGAAATCATATCGTATACAATGAAGAATACGGAAACGAAAAATAAGAGAACAAAGAAGATATCCGTACCTCGAGATCTTAGTAACCGAGAATGCTAATAACGATTTCAGAAACACAAATCACAAGAACTCTAATTACATAAATGCTAAATTCATAACCCTCCAAAAAGTTCTTGATATTCATCTCAATCTCCATCTATTTTCTCTTTCTCTCTCCCTCTCCCCTCTCTTCTCCGATCAAAGTAACGCAAACCCTTAATTTTTTAGCAAATCCTAACTCTTCCTTCTTTCTCCCTTTTTTTTATTAAAACCCTCACTCTTTTTTAATAAAAGCCTTACTATTTTTTTTAAACTAATACTCTTAAAACAATATTCTGATTATAAATATAAAAATAAACTTATACAAACTAATTTAATTACAACACATTGACATAAATAAATAATTAAATCAAATAATCCAACTAAAAATAATTATAAAATATCTGGATGTTACATTCTTCCCTCCTTACAAAAATTTCGTCCTCGTAATTTAACTGACACATCTCTTTTTTAAAAAAGCGGATATAGACAGACAACAAAGGAACACAAAGCGAATAACATTCCTAACTCACGATCCATTCTAAAGTCTACCCACACTCACAGGTCGAGCCTAACGGCAACTCTAAGGCTATAAGTCTATCTTACAACTACCCACAATTCATATATCGAGCCTAAAGGCAAGTCTACGGAAACTTAAAACACTAGCTCTGATGCCAACTTTAACAACCCAACTAATAAAATTTCTCAAGATAATACTTATTTAAATCCAAACTCCATTAAAATCCGATAAAACTTTCAATTCTTGAAATGTAATACAACTAAATTACAACCAAACCAACAAACTCTACAGAAAATCTAAGAAAATATAAAACTCTTCAAAGTCTTGGAACTCGCACTCTTCCCCTTAAAAAACCCACCTAAAATAGAGAATACTTGCCGGAGGAAAACAAGAAAAATAAAGTACCGGCAGTGAGCGAAAGGCTCATATACGGATATAAAATAAAGTATAACTGAACAAAGATTAAAAGATGACGAGGCTAAGAACACAATTGAATATCTGAATGAAGCACAATAATAATAGTGAATGAGATAATTTAAAAAAATGAATAATCAACTCACAAAACAAAACTAAATGCTTACCACCCAAAACTTATCATACTCTTACACATATCCTTATCAATTATACATAATAATCATAAATAATATGATCGAAAGAATAATGATAAAATAAAATCATACCCTTACACATACTCTTACACATATTCTCACACTTACAAAATAATACATAAAAGAGCTTATATACGAATATGGGAGATAATCTTACACTTACAGGATGTCCTACATTTTCGGTAATCCAGAAATATGTAATCATCAAAACTTACAGGGGCTTGCACAACACAAAGCAAATGCTACCCAAAATCTTACAGGGGCTTGCACGACAATAATCACGTGCTACCCAAAAGGCCAAATCATACACATACTAGCCATGGCTATACGTGTCCTATAACTTCGGCGACACGCCCATACAATTTAAGTACACCGCATAGGAGGTGTCAAGCACGAGATTATCCACTTGCGACGGATGTCTTACAAACTCCCAAGTCATACAAATAACATAAATAACTCAAAATAAACACTCAAATATCACACACTCAAATATATTACATCTCCAAAATCATATATAAATTTATCAAATAACCTCAAAATACTATAACCCAACATCACGAAACAAAATAACATAACAAACCACTAATTATTTATAAGCTCAAATCTGATCAGTTTCAAAGAATGTCAAATTAATGCATAAAGATGAAGTCAACTGAAAAAGTACGAAATACGAAAGGCGTAGAAAATTCCGAGACCTTTCCAGAATTGTAAGTTTCGTAAAAAAAGAACAAGTAACGAATTCAGAAAACAAATAAATGCGGACTGCAGAACAGAATCAGCCCCTGATTATAATTATATTTTGATGTTTAAGACATCAAAATCACAGAATTTAGCAGCAGAATATAAATGCAAATTGTAGATATCAAAAAGATCTTTCCAGAATGGTATTGCTCATAATATTTGATCAAATATTCAATTTAATATGATTTTTCAAAGGTCGGATATTCAAATCCCGAAGTCAAACAGGCAGGTCATACAAATTACAGAAAAACTCATATTTGGAGACCGAATTTCACAAACGGCAAGGAACGAAAGTTGTAGATAATTAAAAGACCTTTCCGAAATGACTAAAATCAACAAATTTTAACAGATAATGAATCAGATATGAATTTAACAAGAAATCAGATCGTATACAATGAAGAATACGGAAACGAAAAATAAGAGAACAAAGAAGATATCCGTACGTCGAGATCTTAGTAACCGAGAATGCTGATAACGATTTCAGAAACACAAATCACAAGAACCCTAATTCCACAAACGCTAAATTCATAACCCTCTAAAAATTTCTTGATATTCATCTCAATCTCCATCTATTTTCTCTTTCTCTCTCCCTCTCTCCTCTCTTCTCCGATCAAAGTAACGCAAGCCCTTATTTTTTTTAGCAAATCCTAACTCTTCCTTCTTTCTCCTTTTTTTTTTATTAAAACCCTCACTCTTTTTTAATAAAAGCCTTACTATTTTTTTTAAACTAATACTCTTAAAATAATATTCTGATTATAAATATAAAAATAAACTTACACAAACTAATTTAATTATAACACATTGACATAAATAAATAATTAAATCAAATAATCCAACTAAAAATAATTATAAAATATCGGGATGTTACACTGTGTTTATATACTACACAGTTACAAGATAATCTTCTAATTGATATGCAATATAATTCTGCTTCCTAAAATATATCAACTAGTTATCTTTTCTTCCAATTATTCTATTCTTCATAGAATTCCTTCTTCATGCACAATTCTTTCTATCTTAGACTCGATCTTCTTTCCTTTCAATCAGCCGCCTGCCTTATCTGAAAGTTATTTTAAGTCCTGATATTATTTCCTAATAAATATCTTATGAACCTTAAGTTCTGATAACTTAAGTTCTGATATCTTAAGTTATGTCTTCAGTATAAATGCTGATTTCCAGTTAAGTACTAATTTGTCCTGTTATGTAAGATCTGAAAACTAAACACAAATCATATTACACATGACATTATCAAATATATCTAACATGATATCCTTAAGTTCTGACTTCCAGTAAGTACTGATTCCCGTAAGTATTGATATTTCCTGTTTGTTAAGATCTGAAAACTAAACATGAAACGTATTAGACATGACATCTCAAATATATCTAATAATCTCCCCCAACTTGTAAATTGTGCGAAATATTCAAGTTAATAGATTTGATGATGTCAAAAATATTTAAGTTCAAATGCAATAAGAGTTTAATAAGACTATTAACTACAACTTATAGTCCTTATAGCTTTACTAACTTCACCAGATCAATCTGAATCTATAATGATTCTTAATAAAATCTCTTACCAGCTTGTCTTCAGCTTTCCTCAAAATTTTAACTAACTGTGCTTTGACCTGCATCAGTTCTTCATCTTTACTATCACCAATCTGATAAATGGCAGTTCTGAGAGCTTGAATTGATGTTCTTTCAAGTCCATCACCAAGTCTGATAACTCTAGGATGTGAAGAGTTTTCATTATAAAATAAGCATTTTCCTTTCAGAATAACTTCCACCTTTGCAGAATTCTTCAGCATAGGAATTTCTCTTTCATCATCTTCAATAATCATTGGTATATACTGAGAAGTCTTTGTACCAGAGATTCTGAATAGATCTCTTATGGCCTTCAAAATGTATTCTGACCATCTTCTTGTAACATTAGATTTTACTTCCAGAAGATAGTGAATATGTTGAAGTTCTCTGACAGACATCTTTAGCACATCAGTATCAGCTAATCTGTAAGTTAATCCATCATAGAGAAATAAAATCAATTTCTCCTTTAGATTTTCCTTATCATGAGCATCTATCACGATTTGAGCAGACAACACCTTGTCAAGTGCTTTTGTTTGATATGTTCATATGGTTTGTCTGTCAACATGAAAGGATCTCTTAAAGTAACTTTTACTCCTGTTTGTATCTTCTCTTTATCAGAACCTAATCCAGCTTTATCTTTAGGTTGCTTGGATCTCAATCCAAATGTTGCAAGTTGATTCATCAAGAGATTGGATTTTGGTTCAACTGGAGTAGCTTTCTTCCATAACAGCTTTTTCTTATCAGCAATTGTCATCTTTTCCAAATTAACTTGATCAGAATTTGTTGTTTCTTCTGTAGCTTGCTATTCTTCATTCTGAATAACTTGAGCAGTGTCAGAGGTTGTTTAAGATTCTTCAATTATCTTTCTTTTCTTCAAAATTTGAACAGTTTCATCTTCTATCAAATCACCATCATGCACTGTAGTTTGATAGACTGGAATGGAAGAACTTATCTTTCTCTCAATTTTTAAAGGTTCACCAACCTTTTCTTTCCCTTTTGACTTAGGATCAATCTCAGTTTGTGATCTAGTCTTGGACTTTGAAGTCTCAGTATTTGACTTTTCCCTGATCACAATGCCTTTTTCCTTAGGCCTTGGAGGTTTCTTTGTATCAGAAGATTTAGACTTAAGATTTGTCTTCTCAACAGCAAATCTAGCTTCTTCCTCCTTGAGAGTTTCCAAATCCGTTCCTGGATTTTGTTTCAGAAATAATCTTCTAGCTATCTCCTCATCAAGTGTCTGGATTTTAGGATTTTTATAATAAATAGTAGTCTGCTTCCCCTTTAGCTTCAGAATTCGTAAAAACTTCTGAGAGTATTTAGATCCTGATTGAATCAGAATATCAGAACTTGACATCAGACTTTGTTTATCAGAACTTGACTTCAGTCTTTTAGCATTCACAGCATCAGAACTTGACTTGTTCTGTGTAGAAGATTTTTCTTGAACTTTTCCTTGACATCTACTCTTATCAGAGTTTCTCTGGTCATCACTTTTATCATCCTTTTTCTTCAGTATTTCAGTAGGTGAGCATTTGGACTTAACTACCTTGTCCCCCTTTTTGGCATCATCAGAAAGTAAGAGAGAAAGAAGAAGTTCAACTGAAGATTGGATTTCTTCCAATTGAGCTTTTTTAGAAACTTGGTTAGCCAGGACCTCATCAATTTGGGCCTGTTGCTTCTCTTGAATCTTCTCAATGGCTTCAATTTTCTCAAGAGTAGGTCTGATATATCTGTTCTTGTCAAGCTTAAGTTGTAGATCTAGCTTATCAACATGTTCCTTTAGTGTATCAACCTTCTCAAGAGTAGAAGAATGTAGACCTTGAAGATGTTTGGTAGATAAAGCAGTGATCTTGAGTAGTGTCTTTAAATCAGCATTTGTGAGCAACTCATCAGCTTTAGCAATATGCTCTTTCAGAATGTTAGAACTTGGAATGAAATCTGTGTCATTCCACTTCTTGGTCCACTCCACACCTCTGTGAGTATCCTCCCAAGGAATAGGTGCTTCCTTTTCAACAAATTTCTTCACCAATTCTTCCTTTCCTAGTATAGGAACTGGAGTCTCAGCAGAAACACTGTCTTCAGAACTTGAGGAAGACTAATTATGTTCTAACAACACAACAGTGTGTGAAGAAACTGGAAATTCAGGAACAGCTTCATTTAAATTCTAAACATCAGAATTTATCTCCAGAGATGGTGTGGTTGATGTAGATGGTATCTCAGCATTTAAAATTGGAAATTGAGTTGGAAATTGCAGAGCTTCTGTAGATGGAGCTTCCAAATAAAGAACATTTGGTATATTCAAATTATGAATATCTATTTCAGAATTTTTAGTGTGTTCTTTAGCATCATCTGTAGCTTTAATAGGTGAGATAGGAGGGGTTAAAACTGTATCAGTAGCAGTGTATTTGGCTTGAGCTGGAAGGGCTTTAATGATAATTGGTTCTTGTGAGATCAGAGATTCCTGATCCCCTTCCTCAGCTTCTTTAGTATCTTCTGATGGAGCCTTAGCCAAATACCTCCTAGCCTTCATTTTCTTCAATCTCCTTGCTAATGAAGGAGTTGCTTTAGCAGCTTCAGAACTTACAGATTTCTTCTTCAAAGTATCAGAACTTTGAACTACAGTTTCTTTCTGAGAAGTAACATTCTCAGCTTCAATTATCACAGGTTCTGATGCATGAACCCGTGCTTCAACTGTTTCCTCACAAAATTTATCGTTGACCATAATTGTAATCAAAACATTCATCAAAGGATAAAGTTAAAAATAGATGAAGTAAATATTAACAAATTGCAATTAAAACATGCACAATCATATAATTTGAGAAATAGAGACTAAATCTTGCAATTAAAGGAAATTTCATTAATATATCAAACAAGTATATTTTATGAAATTTATCGATTACATACAAAAATTACAAGATAGTCCTATTCTAACAATCTTAACATCAACAGCCTTAGTCCTAGTCTAAGAAAACCTATCGCTAGTTCCTTCTGCTGCTGACAAAGAGCACTGCAAGATGGATGATCCGTTCTTGCTGACGGAGAGTCTCTCTCCTTTCTTCTTCCAATCGATCAAGATGGAGGTGGTAGTCCATCGAAAAGAACAAGAGGTCTGTGTGAACTTCTTGTGGAACAGAGTTCCAGAGCTCTTCAGGAATGGCGGTGACATGCCACTCCTATTGCCAGTCATCACAACTCAACTCTATATTGAAAGTTTCATAGTTCATGAACAAGTTGAAACGAACCATTTTTGTTTATGAAGAAGAAAAATGATGAGAATTAAAAGAGAGAGTGAGTTTGTGAGAAAATGAAAGATGATTTGGCTGGGATGAATAGTCGATTTAAATAGCCAATGGAATACCAAGGGACGTGAGGACTGTTTAACGAATAAGAGTAAAACATAATGATGCCTCGTCTCCATAGACCGATGTGTAATAATAACAGTCAGTAAAAAGTTAAAGCAAGAGTTAATGAGCATGTAAAATAAACAATAATTACTGTGCACATGCAGTTTTTCAAGACAAACACGTTTATCACTAACCCAAAATGATTATGACTGTTTTTATCTTACCCAAATATATTCTGATTTAAATATGACTGTTTCAGATTTTACCACAAATAAGTCAAGTAAAGAAAAATGCCACGTAAGCATCAAGGATTCCATCAGGATTTAATATCAGAACTTAACTTATATCAGATTTTAACAGACATCAGAATATGGCTTCTGAACTCAAAAAGTGAATATCTTTTTTTATGATTCGTCATACAAATACTGACTTGTTTTCTTCAGAGTTTAATCATCAGAACTTCCATCAGAACTTGTCCTCGGAATTTATGCAAATGACACTTAACTGTTTGTCAAAAACAACTTAATCACCACAGTAATTTTCATCATTCATATGGAGTGAAAGTGTGTGCATTTAGCAAAATATCGGATAAAGATTAAAGTCTGATAAACTTCAGTACATCTTAGAAATAAGGCATAACTAAGAAAAGTGCTTAAAATCTGTCATCAATCATGAAGTCTACTATAGAACAAATTTATGCAAGAGTCCACCTCAACTGTTTGTGCTCATTTTATGCATCTTTTGAAATTCCTTTTTACGATGGCTTCTCAGTGTAAGTGAGTCATGACTGCTTATCAGAATTTATGTTGTTGTCAGAGTATTTCTCCAGTAATCAGAGAATGTGAAAAGTCACCAAGAAAATTTATTTGATTTTCTAATGCATATTACTTAATACCAGCAATACACTTGGATCTTCCCTTCCACATATTTACTCTAGATCTCAAAGGAGTACTTGACTTTTCTTTTCTTTTGATAAGTGAGGCTTATAAGCATTTAGTTCATCCTTAAGATTTACTGACATCAGAATCTAACATATAAGAAGCAATAATCTAGTTTATGACTTAGTAATAAGATACACAAAGTAAACTTGACTAAACTCAAAATCATATTTGCTTGTGTTAATGAGTTTCCACATAAACAACTAATTTAAACATGGGATTTCTAGTATGTTAAAGACTACTAGGTCAGCATCTAGCACAATTATCCTCATTGGATTGAATAGTCACAGAATATCCAAAACACTATCAGAGTTTAAAGATCCACATCAGATAACAATCAGTATTTACTGAATTTCAATTTTAAGCACAGAGTATATGAAAATAAAATAATCTGTAAACACTGATCATAACGTCGGATGCATGAGAACAAAAACTAAGCAGATTTAGAGAAAGAACCTGAAACCATTCCAAGTTCATTTACAGGTGTTGTAAAGGTAGCTTCACATAGTGGTTTTGTGAAGACATCTGCTAGTTGTTGATCTGTTGGAACAAAGTGCAATTCCACTGTACCTTCCATCACATGTTCCCTTATGAAATGGTACCTAATGCTGATGTGCTTTGTCATTGAGTGTTGAACTGGATTACCTGTCATAGCAATAGCACTTTGATTATCACACTAAATAGGGATTTTATAAAATTCTAACCCATAATCCAGTAACTGATTCTTCATCCAAAGAATCTGTGCACAACAACTTCCTGCATCAATATATTCTGCTTCTGCAATTGATGTGGAAATTGACTTCTGTTTCTTGCTAAACCAGGAAACCAATCTGCCTCCAAGAAATTGGCAGCTTCAACTAGTGCTTTTCCTGTCTATTTTGCATCCTGCAAAATCTGCATCTGAGTAACCTATTAGCTTAAAATCTGATTCTCTAGGATACCACAATCCCAGATCAGCTGTACCCTTAAGGTACTTGAAAATTCTTTTCACAGCTATTTAGTGAGGTTCTCTTGGATCAGCCTGAAATCTGGTACAAAAACAGGTAGCATACATGATATTAGGTCTACTTGCAGTTAAATAAAGTAAAGAGCCAATCATACCTCTATAGTTAGTAATATCTACTGATGAACCGGTATCTTTATCTAACTTGGTTGCAGTGGCCATGGGAGTTGATGATGTTGAACTATCTTCCATTCCAAACTTCTTTATTAAGTTTCTGGTGTACTTGGATTGATAAATAAAAGTACCTTCTTCATTTTGCTTGACTTGAAGGCCCGGAAAATAACTAAGTTCTCCCATCATACTCATTTGATATCTTGACTGCATTAGCTTTGCAAACCTCTCACAGAGTTTGGCATTTGTAGAACCAAATATGATATCATCAACATATATTTGTACCAAAAGTAAGTCATTTCCATGGTTCAGGTAGAACAGTGTTTTATCAATTGTACCTCTGTGAAATCCACTTTCCAGAAGGAATTGAGCTAAAGTCTCATACCATGCTCTAGGAGCTTGCTTGAGGCCATAAAGTGCTTTGTCAAGCCTGTAGACATGATATGGAAATTTTGAATCTACAAAGCCTGGAGATTGTTCAACATAGACATCTTCTTCCAATTCTCCATTAAAAAAGCACTTTTCACATCCATTTGAAAGACTTTAAACTTTTTGTGAGCAGCATAAGCCAAAAAGATCCTTATGGCTTCTAATCTAGCAATTGGGGTAAATATTTCATCATAATCAATACGCTCCTGCTGCGAGTAGCCTTTAGCAACCAGCCTTGCTTTATTCCTTGTAATTATGCCATCACTATCAGTTTTGTTTCTGAACACCCATTTTGTGCCAGCAACTGATCTGCTCTTTTTCTTGGCACTAGGGTCCAGACTTTATTTCTATCAAATTCATTTAACTCTTCTTGCATTGCTTGCACCCAATCAGCATCTTGAATAGCTTCTTCCACTTTCTTTGGTTCAGTCTGAGATAGAAAGGAATGATAGAGAATTCATTTGATGTTGCAGTTCTAATTCTGACACTTGCTTAAAGATCTCTGATGATTAAGTCAGGTGTATGTGATTTGGTCCACTTCCTTGCATATTGAAGTTGACTTCTAGAACTGGATCCTCCCCCATGATCCATGCTCTCTCTATCAGCATTTTCTGATGCTCCCCTTGTAGTTATGCTCTCTGAGACTTCAGACTTTGACTTGGATCCTTCAGGATTTGAAGTATCAGAGCTTCTAGAATTATCAGAATTTGGCTCATCAGTACAAGATGAATCAGCACTTGAAGAGCCAGTGACAGGTTCTGATGCTTCTTGAGAGTCTTGAGATGTGGTAGGATCTTCAGCTTGCTCCCCTGGACAGGTGCATTTTCCTTTGGAGTTGTTACCACATATTCAATGACATCAGTACTTACAGGTTCAGAGTTTAAGTCATCAGAATTTACAGAATCAGAATTTAAGTCTTCATTTTCAAATCTCAGCTGATCGTGATCATTGAAATCTTCAAGTCCAATAATCTTCTTATCATCAAAAGATACATTGATAGATTCCATGACAACTCTTGTTCTTAGAATGTAGACTTTGTAGGCTTTTTTGGAAAGTGGATATCCAACAAAAATTCCTTCATCAGCTTTTAGATAAAATTTTGACAGCTGTTCAGGATGAGTCCTAAGAACAAAACACTTGCAACCAAATACATGAAAGTATTTCAGATTTGGCTTCTTTTTCTTCACCATCTCATATGGTGTTTTCCATACTTGTTTATGAGTGTTGCATTCTGTGTAAAACAAGTAGTCTACCCAGCTTCAGCCCAAAAGTAGGTTGGCAGCTTTGCTTCATCAAGCATATTTCATGCAGCTTCAATGAGAGTCTTGTTCTTTCTTTCTACAACTCCATTTTGCTGTGGAGTTCCAAGTGTAGAATATTCCTGTTTGATTCCATGTTCTTTGCAGAACTCTTCCATGATTGAATTCTTGAACTCAGTGCCATTATCACTTCTTATAATTTTAACAGAATCTTTGACCAACTTATCCAGCTGTCTAAAATGATCAGTTAGAGTAAATACAGTATCATTCTTCTTGTGCAAGAAGTACACCCAGGTGTACCTTGTGAACTCATCCACTATAACCATAGCATATTTCTTCTTTGCAATAGACATGACATTGACTGGACCAATAGATCAACATGTAGTAGGTGATAAGGCTCAAAAATTGATGACTCAGTTTTGCTCTTGAAAGAAGATTTTCTTTGTTTTTCCTTTTGACATGAATCACAAAGGCCATCAGGAGCAAATACTGATTTTGGCAATCCTCTCACAAGATCTTTCTTTACAAGCTCATTTATGTTGTTGAAGTTTAAATGAGAGAGTCTTTTGTGCCAATTCCAGCTTTCTTCAATTGATGCTCTACTCAACAGACAGATTGTAGAACCATCAGAACTTGTTGAAAGTCTGGCTTCATAAATGTTACCATGCCTGTAACCTTTTAGAACCACTTTGCCTATAGAATTGCTTACAACTTCACAGTGTTCTTCAAAGAAATCCACATGATAACATCTGTCACAGATTTGACTCACACTTAGCAGATTGTGTTTAAGTCCTGAGACAAGAGTTACTGTTTTAATGATGACATTCCCAAGATTAATATTTCCATATCCCAGTGTTTTTCCCATATTTCCATCTCAATAAGAAACTTCTGGGCCAGTTTTCTCCACAAAATCTGAGAGCAAGGCTTTATTTCCAGTCATATGTCCTGAACATCCACCATCCAGTACTAGGATGTTTCTCATGTTTCCCTGCAATCACAAAGACCACTAAAAGTTAGTTTTAAGGACCCAGACTTGCTTGGATCCTTTGGCCTTTTTAAGTTTGTTAGCATTTACAGTGGATTTAATATCAGAGTTTATGCTAACATGTTGTTTATCAGAACTTATATCAGACATTGCATCAGACTTTACACTAGAAGGAATTAAAGCAACTTTCTTCAAAGAAGGTTTTATTTGATAATAATTATAGTATAAACTATGATATTCCTTACAAGTATAAATGGAATGCCATAAATTACCACAATGAAAACAAGGATTTTGTGGCTTAAACCTAACAGACTGACTTTTAACTCCTGACTTAGGAGGTAAAGAGTTTATATTCTTATTCTTCCTGCAAAAAGAAGCAAGATGGTTAGAGTTTCCACAGTTATAACATTTCTTTCTAGGAGCATTAGGAACAGGCATATAATTATTGATTTTATTCACACCTTCCTTTCCATTCCTATTTTTCCTAGCTTCCTTAACCTTGTTGACATTCCTTATTTCTTTCAGCTTATACTTAAGCTGCTTCTTTGTCATTAAGCATATATTGACTTCAGCTGGTTTATCCAGTTCTAATTTGTCAGAAGTTGACTTCTCCTTAACTTCTGTCAGACTCTTTCATCTTTTCAGAATCAGACTTTACAATTTTAGCTACAAACTTAACAGGATTTACCTTTGGCTTAACAGTTTGTTTAACAACAATTGGCTCAATTTGTTCAGTTCCTTTTTCACTTTTATCATCTCCATAACCTAAGCCCTCTTTCCAGTTTCCACTACTTAATAAGTTCTGAGTTGTTCTGCCAGAGTTAGTCCAAGTCCTGATAATCTCTTTTTCTTTTTCTAACTCAGTTTTGAGAGATTTATTCAATTTTAGCAATTCATCTCTAACATAAAAAACATCATCTCTCTCTTTCTGAGTTTGATGGAACATAACTAACTCCTTTTCTAAATAATCATTCCTTTTCTTAAAAGCAAGATTTTCAGAAGTTAATCTTTCACATGTTAAAGTTTGATCTCTATAGCTAATAAACATGGTTTTAAGATATAATCTCAACTCAGTAATATCATTAGTATGAAAGGCATAAGTTGTTTGAGGTACCTTTAATTCAGCAGTTTCAGGGCTGCCATCAGTATTTGCCATCAAGGCATAGTCCACCTCATCTTTAGAATCTGAAGAGTCTGTCCAGCTTTTCTTCTTTGTGACAAGTGCCTTGCCTTTGTCACTTTTTCTTTTCTTGCAGTCAGGAGATATGTGGCCTCTTTCACCACAATTGTAGCATTTGACTTTTGAGTTGTCTCCTCTGTCAGACTTTGCACCTTTGCCTTCAGATTTTCTGAAACCTTTCTTATCAGAACTTACACCTTTCTTGAAAAACTTCTTTCCCCTTCTGAATTTCCTGTAGGCTATCTTTGTGATACCCTTCACCATAAGAGCACACAATTTCATCATCTCTTCATCAGCATCTATTTCAGGTAAACTTTCAGTTTCCGAATCATCATCATCAGAACTTGATGATTCTGAATCAGACTTTGTGATGAGAGGTTTTCCTTTGCCTTTCTTTGAGACAGCCACTTTGATGAGAGGTTTTCCTTTGCCTTAAGAGCAACTGTCCTT
Source organism: Apium graveolens (assembly GCF_009905375.1). Lineage (NCBI taxonomy): Eukaryota > Viridiplantae > Streptophyta > Magnoliopsida > Apiales > Apiaceae > Apium > Apium graveolens. The sequence goes on along the minus strand of NC_133655.1, from coordinate 33,673,863 downwards.
GACTTTCTCCCTTGTCTCTTGCTTATTTGATCCATCTCAGGTTCATAAGTCTTGAGCATACCATTAATTTCATCAAGAGTAATTTCATCAAGAGCATAGTTGTCTCTTATAATAGTAGCCTTCAAAGCCCAACTTTTAAGAAGAGCTAAAAGAAATTTTAGATTTGAATCTTCAAGATCATATTCCTTGTCCACCAGTGACAGATCATTCAAGAGTTTGACAAACCTGTCATATAAGTCAATTAATGACTCATCACTTTTTGAGTCAAAGTGCTCATACTCTTGAGTGAGTATAGTCCTCCTGTTCTTCTTGATTGCATCAGTTCCCTGGCATCTTGTCTCCAAAGCATCCCATATCTCCTTTACAGTCTTGCAGTGAATTACCCTGTTTGACATGACATTATCAATGGCACTATGCAGCAAATGTCTTACGTTTGCATCCTTGGAAATGGATGAGATATCTTCAGCTGTGTACTCATTTTTTTCCTTTGGTATGGTCTTTGCTGGCTGATCTGCAACTACAACAGAGAGCTTGGTTGGCTTATGCGGTCCTTCATTAATTCTGTCAAGGTATTTTGGATCTGTAGCTTCCAGAAACATAGCCATCTTCACTTTCCATATGGGGTACTCAGAAGGTCTTAGTATGGGAACCCTTATAGTCTCAGTTTTTGCGGGCTTGGTTGGATTTTCTATTTCTTTAGACATGATTTTTTTGGATCTTTACTGTATGTGTGTTAACAGATAGGCTCTGATACCACTTGTTAGGTCACACAACACTGTAGAAGGGGGTTGAATACAGTGTAGAATACAATCAAATCGATTTCGAACACAAGTAACAGTAAATAGATATATTCGATATAATAAACTCTGTTATAATAGAACTGTTCTCTCTCAATGATGAACAGATATCACGAGAGCTGCTAGGTTAGAATGTATGATCTTCTCGATAGTGATAACACATATAGTGTAAACCTATGTTTGTGTTTATATAGTACATAATTACAAGATAACTTCTAATTGATATGGAATATAATTATGTCTCCTAAAATATATCAATCAGATATCTTATACAATTCTTTAAGTCCTCTAACTCTTTCCATGCATATCTTCTTTTTGTATTAGTCTCGATCTTCTTTCCTGTAAATCAACTTCCTTCCCTAACTGTTAGTCCTCTAGTACTTAAGTTCTAATATCCATCTTCTGATATTTATCTTCTGATAATCTAAGTCCTGATATCCTTAAGTTCTGACTTCCAGTAAGTACTGATATTTTCTGTTTGTTAAGATCTGAAAACTAAACATGAAACATATTAGACATGACATCTCAAATATATCTAACATGTGGCACTGCACCAAACAATCTACGGAAAATCTTTCCATATCCTACTCGTTTCAGGACTGTGAGCTTTATGGTTGGCATCTTAGTTCATTGTTGTGTTGTGTCATTTTAAGAAAACAAGTGTGAGCTATAATGCCCAGCATAATAATTTACAATATGAAATGACTGTACAACGAATTTATATCTGATTTCGGTATATGAATATATGTTTGTTTAAAGTGATTTTCCTTGGTGATACACACCTCTTTTCAAACTAATTCTTGATTGACTTATTAGTCTGCAAATACCTTAATGATAAACCCAACACCTAGGCTTGGGTTACAATATTGCATCTCAATTCTAATTGGATGAATAGGACATTCACCGAGCCCTACTATACGATTATCAGTCGTATAGCAGAATATTATTATTATTCTCTACATGTAGAAGATTGACTTCTTTACTCCCTGTTAGTCCCTTAACAATATGACAAAAATTACATAAGGGGGTTGAATGGAATTCTTGAAACTTTTTCTTGAAATAAAATGTTCTAACTCAAATATAAATATAAGTGTATTATTTAGCACAATGCGGAATAAAAACTTAAGTGAATCAAAATACAAGTAATTAAAAATAGGAGTCTTTAAAAACTTTCTAGTGGATTTAAATGATACCACCAGAGATATATATTATATATCGAGAGAAATTTGTGTGCAGAAATGCTCACAGCTGCTTACAACAATTGAACTTCTAAGACTACAGAGAAATGCTAAGAATCCTGCTTACAAATGTTTCTCTGCTTTCTTGCTTAGATCGATGGTGTCTTAGTTGCTACTTCTTGGTTTATATATCACCAAGATTACAAAGTAATAAGACAAGCTAATAAAACAAAAACTATCTAGTCTATTATAATGGTACTTTATTACTCTATTCCAGCACCTTTGAATATCTTCATAATAGCATGGAAATGGCAATGCTTCTTTGTTCTCGAAAACCCAGTTGAATAGGCTACCACATTCCATTTGCATCCACTCGACGTATGTGACTGTGTTGTCACTGTCAACAGATATTTGAATTCTTTATCCGTCGGGTTCATGATTATCCGTCAAGTTATTGATCATCCGTCGGGTTGTCTATTTGATCATCCGTCGACTATATTATAGGTTATCCGTCGGGTAGCAAACTGGCACTTGACTTCATTTCATTTATGCAGAATTACAAGACACCATCTATGTATAATTAATCAACCTATTCTGCATATCTAGTTAAAGTCAACATGACTTGAATACTACTTACAAAATCTAAACAATGGTGAATACAGAAATGTGCTACAGACTTATTGTTACATAAGCTACTCACTCGATGGATAATAAGTTATCATCCGTCGGGACTATAATGAGTCATCCGTCAGGACTATAAATCTTATCTGTCGAGTGCTACATTATTTCACTAAGTAAAATCTACTAAGGTGTTTTGTTCATGAAATCATCAAGTACACAACATATTCACAACAATCTCCCCCAATTTATGTCTACTGGAATTGTAGCCATAAATTAAGAGATACTTGATGATAACAAAACACCCTAAGAATATAACTTTAAGAGAAAGTAGATATTACTAAAAAGTGCTTCAAATAACTAAAATGTACAAAGTTTTGCTCACATTCATTTTTCAAGATGCTCCTCTAGCCTAAGCAGATTTGTCTAGTTTCTTGAAGGTCTGGATCTCTTTCCAAGCTTTCTGTTGTTTTCCTCAATCTGATTTTGGAGCTGCCTGTGCAATTTCAGTTCATCAGATTCTGAGAGATTTAGCTTTCCTTACATTTCCAAAAGAGTCTCATTGCTAGAGATGCTCAATTGCTCTTCTAATCTGAAGAATCTTCTCACATCTTTGTCATCTATGAACTCCATCAGCCAGTAGGGCCTTAGATGCACTCTTCTCCCTGTGTAAGGGATGATTAGAGTCTTTGGGAGTGCATCTTTAGCTCTAACACTCCTTAGTTCTTCAATCTTCTTCAATACCAATATTCTTGCAGTAATGTTGGACCCAAAGTTCTTCTTGAAGGATGAATAAACTTTAATCAACACTGCTTGGCTTTCTTGAAGGATCCTGTGAAAAAGGCACTGAATCTTCTTTCCTCCTTTGTACTTGAACACTAACCTTTCAGGTAGGTTTCTGTATGCATCAATTCCTCTTACTTCATCTAGCTCATCCAGATAGAGGTTCAGATCAGAAAATTCTTTGACGTCACACAAGTACAGATAGTCTCCCTTACTGACTTTAGATTGAGCTTTGACTTGAGACTTGGATTTGAGAGGTGACAGCTTCACTTTCTTGACTGCTCTTGACTTTGTTCTTTTTGGCTTGCTAAGGATTGGTAGATTGAAGTCAGGAATTGTTATGTTCTCCCATTCTATTGGCTCATCCTTGGACATAATAGGTTCACCATGAATATTCCCGTAGGGATCCACCACCCTGATATCTTCAAATACCACAGAGGGCCTTGATGCTTGAGTTGTAGATGGTGTGGATTCCTTAGGAAATTGATCTTCCAATTCCTTGTCAACAATATCCAGTTTTCTTTTAGTTCTTTTAGCCAATTCCTTCTTTCTTGGAGAATTCTTCTGTTGTTCAACTTGCTTCTTTGATTCAATGGCTTCAGATGGTTGAGAAGGAATTTGTTGTGATGAATTTACAGCATGTAGCTTGGCCAAGATAACAATCTGCTCTTTCTTTTGTTTAGTCTTTTTAGCATCTAGAGCAGCTTGCTTCTTTTCCTGCTTCAGTCTAGCCTTTTCTTCTCTCTTTGCTTGAGCAAATTGAGGATGTCCAGCCACCACACAAATTTCTTTCCCATTTTTGAAAATTTTGGCAATTCTCCTTTTGGAAGCTGAATCAGCTGGATCTTTGTATAAAGCAATTGACCTTGATATAAGCTTTTTCTTATCAGGCTTGGGTGTCTCATACACAGTGTCCAAAGGGTTCTTCAATGATGATATTGAGTAGTTTTCCCTTGGTTTAAGAATTATTTCAGCCTTTGGAGATTTGATGCAGGAAGATTGTCCTCTTTCCAGATAATTCATGCTCATCTCATTCACACTAATTTGCTTGACTTGAGAGTGATGGATGGCTGACTTAACTGGCTCCTTGACAAGTTCAAATTTCTTTTGTATTTCCTCATCAATCTTCTCCCAGTTGACTAAACTCAACTTTTCCTTATCAGCTGCTCTTAAGTTGGCTGCTGCTGCATTGATCAGATCTATACTATTGGTAACTGATAGCTTTGAGATAGTAATTGAAGGTACAATTACTTTACTGATTTGAATTTGAAGCTCCCCCTCACTTGATCCTTTCTCCCCCTTTTTGTTATCATCAATTTGAGTAGAGGAGGGGGTTTGAGCAACCACCAGTTTTTGAAGTAGATCAGTCTGTTGGGCTTGATGGAGATGAATGGCAGTTAGAGATGCTTCCATGGCTTTGTGTCCAAGGCATCTATCTTGGTTGACAGATCAGAATTTTTCCTTAATTGCCACTTGCTGTCAAGCATTGTAGCTTCTGGAAGTTTGGAATCTATCCTGTCTGATATAGCCTTTTTCATCTCCTCAATATCACCCTTCATGGTGTTCACATCCCTAGCATGCTGGAAGCCTTGGATTTGCTGAAGTTGCAGGGAGGCTAGATGTGCCTGAAGGAGCTTCTTGGTGCTGGCATTGGTAGTGGTTTGAAGAGCAGTATTGGTCTGATTAATTAATTGGATCAGGGTTGTCTTGAAGTAATGCTCATCATAGTGCTTTGAGAATGCCCATGATGGCATACCTGACCTTGAACTTGAGTCTACTGCTCCCCCTATGTCCATTGCTTCATCTTCACTGTCCCCACTCCCATCTCCAAAGAAATCAGTTGAACCACCAGTCTCATAGTCCACATCACCAGCTGTAGAAGGCAAAGTTGTGATGACATCCTTAGCTCTCATTATAGACTGTATGGTATGCACCAAATTCAGCATCCTTTCTGCATTGTCATGGCCCTGTTCAGCTAGAAGTTGATAAGCTGGAACAGGGTGAGTAAATGCCTCAGCATCAAGGGAAGTGGAATCTATAATAGCTTTAGGATGCTGAGATAGTCCTTCCCTGTCTGCATCCTGGACATTTATTGACTCACTAGCAATGACATCCATCCTTATTGCTCCAGTACCTGCATTTCTCTCATTTTCTCTCATTTGTTGTATCAGGGTCTCACCCTGGCTCCCCACCCTCACACCCTCACCTTCACCTACTAAGGTGGGACTCCTCTCACTCTCTTTTGCCAATCCTGAAGAAATGGATTGCAAATTTTCACTCATTTCCTCTCCTTTTTCCTGGGAGCAACCCAGACTCTCAGTCAAAACACTCTTCTCTCTCAATCCTAAGAGTGACTGTACAACCACTAAATCTTCTGCACTTGAAATAATTGAAGTTTGAAATTGTGCAAAGATACTCGACGGATGAGTGATATCCATCGAGTGAGTGGTTTTTCTATCCGACGGATAACTGCTGTTAGGCTTATCCGTCGGGATACAATCACTACTCGACGGATGAGCAATATCCGTCGAGAGAGTAGAAATGAATGAGCTGGGAATAGAAACTATTGTTGACTCTGTGCTGATTGAAGATATTTTAGGCACAGATGACACAACAGTTCCTGAAAGAATTGGCAAGTGAGCCAACAAATCATCTAAAAGATGATGCTCACTTGCACTAGATTTTGGCTTCCCCAACAGAGTTAAAGAAGGGGAATCAGGAATTGATGTGTTTATTATATCCACATCCAGAGAATTTGTTGGTGAGTTTGGTGTTTGAGGTGCTTCTATAACTAGAAATTTTGGCTGTGACTCCACATTTATTGGAGCCACATCAAACTGAATTTGTGAAGGTGCAGTGGCTGTGTCTTTAGCACCAGTTTACACAGTGTGTGTACCCTGTGCATCCCCAAAGGTTTTTGATTTCTTCTTTCTGGTATAAGTTTGGGTTGAGCTTGTGTCCCTAACCCTCTTGGCCTGTGCTCTTGGTTGAGAGCTTTGTTCAATAGTTGCATCCTTTTCGGAGGATGTAGCTAGAAATGAGCTTTTGTGCTTTTTAAGCACTGCAGTTTGTTGGGAAACTGCAGTGTGGCTAGGTTGGGATTCACTCAACTCTCCAACCTTATTCTTGGGGTTTCTTTTATGTTCACCCCTTCCCTCACCTAACTTACCCTCCTTCACACTCCCCTCTTTGGCTTTAGTGGATTTTTCAACTGGCATCTTTTGGGAGATACCAGAGGGGGCTTTCTTTGATTTGGATTTTGAAATAATTGAATGTTTGGTAGCTTTGGTAGGCAACTGTTTGGTCATTGACACAGTTGCCATAGCCACACTTGAACTCAAAGAAATTGTGGAGGTTGGAATAGTTGTAGGGATAGATGAACTTACCTCACTTACCTGAGGTGCTTGCATTATAGGAAAATAGAACATTGGCACATCCTTGTGATGATTGGCCCTGTTCAAATCTGCAATGAGCCTTCTCTCTTGAACCCAACAATCTAGTTTGTTGTTAGGGTTCTCAAGCACAATCTTTTCACATAGGTGGTTAGCTAATAACATCAGAAATCTAGCATAATACACATTCTTACCTCTTTTATTTAACTCTCCTAGTTTAAAACTTAACTCAAACAAGATAAGGTCATTGTAGAATTTATATGTAACTAGCATGTAGAGCAGGTTAAGCATGGAAATATTCACTGAATCAAAATTACTGACCTTTCCTGAGAAAACTTTTGTAACTACATTACACAAGAAACTCCACTCTTTCCTAAGACCCATTATCCTAATATCACTCAGTTTAGAAGTAGGAAGTGCATAGTGCATGGAATTAAGCATATTGATTATATCAGTGTCAGTGTGTGGTGTAGTCACATTGTTATCAGGAATTTTGAAACATGCTTTTATCACATCACTATTGATACAAAATTCTTTACCTTTAATGGTTAGAGTGATGGTCTTGTCTGTAGAGTTGTAGATAGCAGTGGTCCACATCTCTTCAATAACTTCACTGAAGATTGTGGGTGATTCCAGCATGGCATAATTGAGCTTGCAACTCTTCACAAAGTCCATCATCTTGTGATAGTCTCCAGATTGCTGAATACCCTTGTTCACTAGTGCGGTGAAATTGTTCTTCTCATAAATGAACCCAGTTTGAGACATAATCTTTACAACAGGTGCCATTGTTAGGGAATAAAAGCTTGAAGAGAAAGAGAGTAAGTGCTTTGAGAGAGAATGAAATAAGAGCAGTTGAATTGAGAATGATAAATGAAAAGCAATTGCAATGAAATAAGCTTTTATGCTATCTCAAAAATAACTGATAAAAATAATAAAGTAAAATAAAGTAACCAATAGAAATTGCCTAAAATAGCCGTTTAAAAATAAACTGTAAAAATTCCACCCATTATCCGTCGTGTTATGCTTACAAATTATAAGTATACTCGATGGATAATGTACAGGGAATTAACGGCTGAGATTAAGACAATTCGACGGATGAGGATAAACTGTTATCCGTCAAGACATAAAATAATCCAGAAACATAATTGATTTTTGTTAGCAAATAGTATATCGATGGATGATCAAACTCGATGGATAAATATCATCCGTCGAGATGTAAATTTTGACTTAGCCAAAATTTCATTCAAGTCTGAAAAATCAATTAAGTTTCTGGCTGCATTTCAACTTGCAAATTAACTCAGATAGATTTAAGAGTAATTAAGCATACCTAACTCACTTACCAACCTTGAAAAGGTGGATTCATCCAGTGGCTTGGTAAAGATATCTGCAAGCTGCTTCTCACTTGGAACAAAATGAAGTTCCACAGTACCATTCATTACATGTTCCCTTATGAAATGGTACTTGATATCTATGTGCTTTGCCCTTGAATGTTGTACTAGATTTTCAGTGATGGAAATTGCACTTGTGTTATCACAGAAAATAGGAATCCTTTCAACTTGCAAACCATAGTCTAGCAATTGATTTTTCATCCACAATATTTGTGCACAACAACTACCAGCAATAATATATTCAGCTTCAGCTGTAGAAGTAGAAACTGAATTTTGCTTTTTACTGAACCAGGACACAAGCTTGTTTCGTAGAAATTGACAGGTTCCTGTTGTACTTTTTCTATCAATTCTACAACCTGCATATTCTACATCTGAATAACCAGTTAGATCAAAACCAGAATCTCTAGGGTATCAAATGCCAAGATTTGGTGTACCCTTGAGATATCTGAAAATTCTCTTAATAGCTATTAGGTGAGATTCTCTAGGATCAGCCTGAAATCTAGCACATAAGCATGTAGCAAATATTATATCTGGCCTACTAGCTGTTAAGTACAGAAGTGAGCCAACCATGCCTCTATAACTTGAAATATCCACAGACTTTCAGTAGTGTTTACTTCATGCTTAGTTGCAGTGGCCATGGGAGTTTTTGCAGATGTGTAATTCATTAGATCAAACTTCTTCAAAAGATCAAAAATATATTTAGTTTGACTAATGAATATTCCATCACTAACTTGCTTAACTTGTAAGCCAAGAAAGTAAGTTAGTTCTCCCATCATACTCATTTCATACTTACTTTCCATCAATTTGGCAAACTTTTTGCAAAGTTTCTCCACTGTAGAGCCAAAAATAATATCATCTACATAAATTTGAACAAGTATACTAGAGCCATTAACATTTCTGAAAAATAGAGTTTTATCTACAGTACCTCTTGTGAAGTGATTTTCCAAAAGGAACTTTGATAAAGTGTCATAACAGGCTCTAGGTGCTTGCTTCAATCCATAAAGTGCTTTCAAAAGATAATAGACATGTTCTGGAAATTTTGGATCTTCAAAGCCAGGAGGTTGACTGACATAGACTTCTTCCTCCAAATCTCCATTAAGAAAGGCACTTTTGACATCTGTAATATATAATAGATGATGTAAAAGAATTATGCCTCAGAAGAATGTCAAAGATTACTGGAGCTAATAATATCATCAACATCTATGATCTGAGTATATCAGAAGATTAGAAGAGTTGAAGGCAGCAGGCAAGAGCAGAATATCAAAGGATGGAAGATTTCTGAATATAAAAGCTGGATAGGGATGTTAGCTAGATATCCTAAGCCAGATTTGCTGAAACTAATAGAGGCTCTAACTGACACCCTCATCCTAGAAGAATTGGAAATACTTGTGCAAATTAAGAACATAATTGAGAAAGAATCAGACAGCTCAGTCTTTACTTAATTATTGTAAACTGTCAAATATTCATTGTACAAGTGTTGTATCAGCTTTTGTATTATTTTATTTTCATTCTTTAACTTGGGGTTAGTCTTGTTAACAGGCATGAATTTGTGATAAGCAGTCTTCTCACAAATTGGGGGAGATTTTTATGCAAGACATGCCTGTATTATAACAAGACTAAGTCATACTGACAACCCTAACATTAGTTGTATTGTAACCTTAATATGTAATTCATACTTGTAACACTTAATGTCTGTAAAATGTAAATGGAGAAGACTGGAGCATTTTTCTCTAAACAGTGTCAAGCCTAAGAATTCTATCTGGAAGAAGATCAAGAAGATCATGCCTCAGAAGAATTATGAAGAAGCTTGGAGTTGAATAAATTTGTTTGGTTTAAAACATTCTAAGTCAAGATCTCTAGAAGTAATATAATTAGTGTTATAGAGAAATCATTCGAGAACTCTAGAATGACTTATTGAGAAGTCATTTAAACTCCAGAGAGTACCGACGGATGAATTACATCTACCCGACGAATGAGCAATATCTACTCGACGGATGAGTAATGTCTACCCGACGGATGAGCAATATCTACTCGACGGAGGAGCAATGTCTACCCGACGGATAAGCAACATCCACCGAGTGTAGAGAACTCAGGAATTGCTATTAGAGATATCGATAAGTCAGATACCCATTCGATAACACAGAGATATTGACAAGTATACATTCATTAGAGAACTCTGAGTTATCGATAAGCCAAAGTCCATTAGAGAACTCTGAGTTATCGATAAACCAAAATTCACTATAGAACTCAGAGTTGTCGATAAGTCAAGTTAACAATGAAGTTTCAGAGATATCGACAAGCCAACATGCCTATCGAGATGTCGAGTTCTCTACAGCTTAATTGGAGATCTCGAAGTGAAGAAATTTCTCTAAGTACAGTATTGCAGAATAGTTCAATATCCATGGTTGCAAATCAACAAACAATTCACACAGCTGGATTGACAAGTCTACAAAAAGCAGCTTGAGAGATGTGCAAGATCAATGGCAAAGATTAACTGATAGAGGAGATTAAAGTAATCACGGGATGCTAAAGATATGCTAAGCCAGAAATGGAAGATTTGCTTTTGTATAAATAGAAATGACAAGTGACGGTTTAGAAAAGCTAATAACATGTTTATTATCCACCGTGTAAACCAGCAGTTAACTGAGTTATAAAGTTAAACTGGTCCTCTAGTTAGATAGAACAATCATAATAGAAAATTGTGTGTTCTCTCTCAAGAAAGAAGCTAAGTTCTAAAACAAGAACTTAGAGATTTTGTAGCAAGACACTGCTTGATTTTTAATATAAAATTAAGTGAGTTTTGAAGATCTTTGTTTTACATATTTGCACAGCTATTTATGTTTAACATCCATTCTACTAAATCATTAACAACTACCAACTGCTAAAGCCTAAGTCGATCGAAAATCAAACATTTAAGCCAAAGCACATTCACCCCCCCACGTTGTATTCATACCTAACAAGTGGTATCAGAGCAAAATCTGAAAGTAAACAGATTAGATCTTGGAAAAATGAATACACTGAAAATCAGTAGTATCAAGATTCCTCCATTTGATAAGGCCAATTACACTTTATGGAAAAAGAAAATGTTGTTGTTTATAAGAATGGCCAATCATCTATACATTGGTATCCTCAAGAATGGGCCCTTCACTCCTGTAGTTAGATTTTAGGAAATCACAGATGGAGATATGGTTATTCAAGCTCATTATGCTCCCAAGGATCCATCTGAGTATACTGAACCTGAAAGAGAGAAAGTTTCCCTAAACAGTGCTTTGCAACTGATACTAATTGAGTCACTTGACAATGTAATGTATAATAACATTGTCAACTGTGACACTGCTAAATAGATCTGGGAAAAGATTGAAATACTTTGTGAAGGAACTGAGGAGGTTAGGTCAAATCAAAGAAGGATATTGATTTCTCAGTATGAGGGTTTTATGGCTAAACCAAAGGAGGGTATTACTAATGTGTTTGAAAGGTTTAATAAGCTGATAAATGACTTGCAGCTTCATGATAAATTTTATGATGTCGAAGAAGTGAATTTGAAGTTCTTGCTTACTCTCCCTGATCACTTGGAACAGAAAATATCTGTAATTAGAGAAGGAAGGGATCTGAGTAGAATCACACTGGAACTGCTCTATGGGGTTCTGAAAACTTATGAACTTGAAATGATTCAAAAGAAGTCATTAAGGGCTGGTCAAGGATATGTAATGGATGGCTCAAGTGCACTGATTGTGAATGATGGCCAGACTTCTAATGATGAGCAAAGATCCCCAACTCCACAATTTCTACAGGTGAGAAAAGAGTCAATGACACTGAAGAGCAAGTCATATTGGAATTGGATGAAGAAGATAAGTTCTACACTCTTGATGAGCTTGATGAGCTAGACAAATCAATGGCTTACTTGGCTAGAAAATTCTCTAATATTAGAGTAAAGAAACCAAGATTTTTTAAGAGCAAAGGACAGTCCTTCAACAAAGACAGCAGCTGGAAAGGAAAAGGGAAGTACACTCCTGATAGCAAAACTGGCTACAAAACTGGATCTGTTGATAGATCAAAAATAAGGTGCTTTAATTGTGATGAGTTGGGCCATTTTGCTACAGAATGTAGGAAACCCAAGAAGGCAAAGAAAGACAAAGCCTATCTTGAATTGGAAGCAAAGTATGATGCTCTTCTAAGGAAGCAACAAGGGAAAGCTTATATTGCTGAGGGCAAGAGCTGGGATGATTCAGATAATGATGAAGATGGAGAAGTTGGAAACTATGCATTCATGGCCTTGGATCAAGGAGATTCTTCATCATCTAAATCACAGGTACCAACTCTTACCACAATTGATTTAAATATGAGTCAATATAAGAAAACTGTTGAAAAGATGAGCACAGAAATGTTCCACATTCATACAAGCATGGTTGCTGCAAATGAGGAAGTTAGCAGATTGAAAAAGATCAATAAAAAACTTGAGAGTGAAAAACAAGAGACTGAATTGTTGCTGGTTGAGCTTGATACTGCTAAGCAAGAAAATGTATACTTCAAGAAAAAATTAAAGTGTGCAAGTGAAATTGAAGCAGTATTGAGAGAAAAGCTGGAGAAGAATGAAGTGAAGCTGAAATCCTTTAGAAATGCTTCTGATTTGATTGGCCAATAGCATGAAAAGAACAAGCCATGTGCAAACATTGCCATTGGTCTTGATTATGAGGATTTGAACAACAAAAGGAAGTCTGTCAGTGACAAAGGGAAATCAACTGAAACTGAAGATGTTCCAATTATTTTGAAGAAAGTTGAATGACCTTTGTTTAAGGCATGTGAAGTGAACTTCAGTGAAGAAGAGTTGATCATTAAACAGGAGGTAGCTGATGAGGACAAGGAAAAGAAAAATGATGAGACAACTCAGTCTTCCATCTCTGTTGAAACACCAAAAGCCAATCAAGAAACTAAGGAGCCTGTGAAGGAGATTAAAGCTAAACAGGTCAAAAAGAAAAAGAAGAATAGAAATGGAAAGATTGGGATAAACAAAAGCAATAATTTTGCTTATGTTGCAGATGCTCCTAGAAAGAGGTGTGAGAATTATGGATCAATGAATCACCTAACTCATCTTTGTAAAAAGACTGTTAGCAATTCACCTGAAGGAGTCTGCAAGTACAATGAAGCTAAGACATATGATCCCTATTCATTATGTGACAAGTTTGACTGCATTCCCTGCAACATGAAAATGATGAAGAGTTGCTACAAATTGAGAATTGATCTCATAGAATCAAAAGTTGGTTCTATATCTGAAAGGGAAAATGCTCAACAGTCTATGAATTCCATTTTATCTCAAAATTCTCATTCTACTTCTGCAAAATCAGTTAACAAGAAGAAAGTGCCCAACACAGCTTGGATAGCTAAACACACTTAATCCTCATTGTGTGCAGGGCAAAGGGAAGAAGGTCATATGGATCATTGATAGTGGATGTTCCAGGCATATGACAGGTGATAAGGCCCTGCTATCACAATTTGAGAAGATGGTTAGCCCTTTGGTGACCTTTGGAGACAACAACAAAGGATTCACAATGGGATATGGCAAGATTGTTTTTGGAAATTTTATCATTGAAGATGTAGCACTAGTTGCTGGATTAGAAGTAAATCTCCTAAGTGTTAGTCAATTTGCAGACAGAGGTTTTCAATTTGTTTTTAACAAAGAAGATTGTGCTTTTATTGGCAAACAGACTGGTGAAATTGCTCTTAAGGGAGTAAGAAAGGGAAGCTTGTTTGTTGCAGACTTAGACTCAACAAATAAGGAAGGAGTGTGTTATTTCTACACCAAGGCATCAGAAGAGCAAAGCAAACTATGGCATAAAAAGCTATCTCACTTAAATTTCAAAGCAATCAACACCTTAGTCAAGAAGGAGCTTGTGAGAGACATGCCCAGTCTGGAATTTACTCAACTGGAAGTTTGTGAAGCTTGTCTGAAAGGAAAGATGAAAAGATCAAGTCACAAGTCAAAATCTGTGAATTTCATATGTGCACCTCTACAACTTATTCACATGGACTTGTTTGGGCCAGTAAATATCTTGTCCATTTCAAGGAACAAATATGCCCTTGTCATGGTTGATGATTTTTCAAGATACACTTGGGTTGAGTTCATGTACTCTAAAGATGAAACTCCAAACATTATAATTGAGCACATCAAGAAAATTGAGAAGCAAGCTGAAGGAAAGGTTAGTGTAAAAAGATTGAGAAGTGATAATGGAACAAAATTCAGAAACTCAACATTAAGTGAATTCTCCAAAAGCAAAGGCATTGTTCAAGAATTTTCAGCAGCTAGAACACCTCAACAGAATGGAGTGGTTGAGAGGAAAAATAGAACATTGGATGAAGCTGCTAGAACTTTGCTACAAGATGCTCAGTTGCCAACTAGTTTTTGGGAAGAGGCTGTTAATACTGCATGCTACACTCAAAACAGATATCTCATCAACAAAGTTCATGGAAAATCACCCTACTCAATCATGTCTAACAGGAAGCCTACAGTGAAGCATCTACATGTGTTTGGAAGCAAGTGTTACATTCTAAAAGACAACTCTGAATATGTGGGAAAATTTGACTCTAAAGTTTTTGAAGCAATTTTTCTGGAATATTCATTGGAAAGAACAGCCTATAAAGTTTATGTGATTGATCAAAAGAAAATTATGGAAAGCACAGATGTGACTTTTGATGATGACAAGTGCCCAGGCTTGGAATGTCTTGATGAAAATGATGTTGAAGCCCTTGCATTTGGAAATCTAACCATTGATAGTGATTCTGATGAGGAAGATGAAGTTGTGACACAACAAGTGACAAATGAAGAAACCTCTGAACAAAATCATGGAAATGAAAGCTCTCTTCAGACACCTGAATTTGATGGCACAAACTCAGGGGGAGAAGGAGAAAATGGAAACGATAGTCATGGTAATACTGAAGAAAATAATGAAGGCACTAGTCAACAGACACACACCAGAAAGTGGGATAGGAGTCATACAGTAGAAGCTATTATTGGTGATCCCTCAGCTGGTGTGAGAACTAGAAGTGCAACTGCTAATGAATGCCTACATGCATGTTTTCTATCTCAAGTAGAGCACAAGAAAACCGAAGAAGCCCTAATGGATCCTGACTGGATATGTGCCATGCAGGAGGAGCTGGATCAATTTGAGAGAAACAAAGTTTGGAAATTAGTCCCTGCACCAAAGAACAGAAGCATAATTGGAACTAAGTGGGTGTACAGGAACAAAATGGATGAAAATGGAATTGTTACTAGAAACAAAGCAAGGCTGGTTGCTAAAGGCTACTCACAAGAAGAGGGAATTGACTATGATGAGACTTTTGCTCCTGTTGCAAGACTAGAAGCAATAAGAATTTTTCTGGCATTTGCTGCACACTCAAATTTCAAGGTGTATCAAATGGATGTCAAGAGTGCTTTTCTTAATGGTGAACTAGAAGAAGAAGTTTATGTGCAACAACCACCTAGCTTTGAAGATCCAGAATTTCCTAACTTTGTTTACAAATTACTTAAGGCTCTATATGGATTGAAACAAGCACCAAGAGCCTGGTATGACACACTGTCAGAATTTCTACTCAAACATGGTTTTACCAGAGGTACTATTGATAAGACTCTCTTCTACAAGAAGCATGGTGAAGATATGATCCTAGTTCAAATCTATGTGGATGATATCAATTTTGGATCTACAAATGAAAAGCTTTGTCAAAGATTCCCTAGGCTAATGCAGAGTGAGTATGAAATGAGCATGATGGGAGAATTGAGTTACTTCCTTGGCCTTCAAGTTAGTCAAAGAAGTGATGGTATTTTCATCAGCCAAACCAAATATGTGAATGACTTATTGAAGAAATTTGGTATGGTGGATAGCTCACCAGCATCTACACCAATGTCTACTGCAACCAAGTTGGATGAAGACAAGAAAGGCAAGAGTGTGAATATTTCAAGCTATAGAGGGATGATTGGATCATTACTGTATTTGACTGCTAGTAGACCAGACATCATGTTTGCTACTTGTCTATGTGCCAGATTTCAAGCCAATCCAAAGGAATCACATTTGATGGCTGTCAAAAGGATTTTCAGATACTTAAAGGGAACTCCAAACTTGGGATTATGGTATCCTAAGGGAACTGGTTTTGAAGCTGTTGGATACTCAGATGCAGATTTCGCTGGATGCAGGCTTGATAGGAAAAGTACTAGTGGAAGCTGTCAATTTCTTGGTCAAAGACTTGGGTCCTGGTATAGTAAGAAACAATAGTCTGTGTAAACTTCCATAGCTGAGGCTGAATATATAGCTGCTGGAAGTTGTTGTGCTCAGGTGCTTTGGATTAGAAATCAGCTAATGGACTATGGTCTAGTGTTACACAAAATTCCTATTATGTGTGACAATACTAGTGCCATATCTATAGTAGCTAATCCAGTTAATCATTCTAGAACAAAGCACATTGATGTTAGGTACCATTTTATCAGGGAACATGCTGCAAATGGCACCATTGAGCTCATTTTTGTTCCAACAGAGAAACAGTTAGCTGCATTTTTACTAAACCTTTGGATGAAGCAACCTTCACTAGACTTGTGAGTGAAATTGGAATGCTCAATTCTTCATCCTAAGGCAAGAACTCAGCTAATATTTTGCAGAAGATTAATTTCTAATAAATCAACCCAGTTTGATTTAATTGTAAATTAACTGAAATATGAATTATAAATATTTCAGAATCTCTGTATATTTATTTTTCTTTAAAAACTCAAAAAAAATTAACTTAGAATATTTCAAATTCTAAGTAAACTGCTTAGTTGTTAATTTACATCTTAAATGTGTAAAAATTAGCACAAGGCAGAAAAAAAGTACTCAAAGGTATAGAGAACTGAGTTCTCGATAAGTCAAAATGACTTATCGACAAGTCATTTTGGAGTTCTCGAGTGAGTCCTCGATAAGTCTATTTACAGATTTCTCGAATGACTTCTCGATAAGCTCTATTATGACTTATCGATAAGACCATGTAGAGTTCTCTAATAGTGATAATTCACAGAGTTCTCGACAAGGATATTTTGAGACTTACCAATAACTCAGAACTAAAATAATTTAATTCAATGAATTATTTTAGACAAATACTTTTGGAAAATTTATTCTGATTTCAATTTGATTCAATTCAAATAAATTAGAATTATTTTAGTCCATTTTCGGACAAACTGGGTATTTATCAGAGTTCTCAATAAGTATTTTACTTTTTCTATAAATACCCAGACTTCTCAATACACACACTGTACTTACACCTTCTCGAGATCTCAAGTGACCTAACTTTCAAATAAAAGGCGATTTCTCTCTCGTTTTTGCTCCTTTCTCAAAACTTTTTCTTACCCACTACTTATAAACCCTACAATGGCACAAAACATTGTTAGAGCTATTATTCCAGAGAAGGGAACTAACTTTATTGCTTTTCTTGATGCTAACCAAGCCCCTGATAGTTTCAAGGGGTTTGTGAAGTTTCTTTCTGAATCCTACATTGCAAGTGCTTTAACTGCAAGTCTTGTGCTGTATTTGGATGTTTTTCATGAATTTTGGACATCAGCTATAACTAGGACAGTTGTTCTAGAGAATGTCACTTCTATGGTGGTCACATGCACAATTGGAGGTGAGTTTTCAGCTGCTGATGTGAATACAGCCCTGTGATTGCCAACTGAGAATTATGGAGAGATGCCAACTGCAGATGAGCTGAGTGAATTCATGGACTTTATCAACTACAGTGGCTCAATCAACTTGGCAAGCCTGAACAGAACAAACCTTAGGATGGAATGGTCCTTTGTGTTTTATTTTGTAGTGAGGGCTTTCACTTGCAGAAAAACTGGCTTTGACAACATCTCAAGTGTGGTGCAGAAGCTGGTGCTCTCAATAGCTCACAACAGGCATCTGAATGTTGGAGGTCTAATTCTGGAGGAGCTGGCTACCAGGCTTACTATGCCTTTGAAGAATAGAGGTAAAGAAATCTTTTTGCCAAGGTTTATTATGTCTACTTTAGCTCATAAAGTCAATGACATACATTTGTTAGCTGGTATTGATTGTAGTAGAATTGGCAATTGCAAGCAAGTGTCCAAAATCATATTTGGCTCACTTACTTCAAAGAATAAGGTGAGTGTGAGTCTCAGAATCACTCCATTTATGTTGGAGAGATTCAGGACTTATCCTTACCCTATGCCAGAAATGAGGGCTCCTGAATTTGCAAGTTCAGCTATGGTTCCTGAGCCTGTGGGAGCACAAACACAGGCACACCAACAGGGACCTTCCAAGGCTGCAACCCTTTCTTTTACACCTCTAGATGTTAGCAAACCAACCACTTTAGTCTCTCAAAAGACTAAAGTGAGTAAAAAGAAGAGAAAGGAACCAACCCTTATTGTTGTAAATGGGAGTGAAACACTTTAAACTGAACCAGAGTCACCCTTGGTCAAGAAACCAAAGAAGAGTAAGTTACCAGAGTTACCCACTCTAGACACCTCTGTGTCCTCCCAAAAGAGCACAGTTGAACAAATGGGGAGTAAACAGTTACTAGATGCATCCTCTCAACAGGGTGTATCTATTGAAAAGAGCATACACCCCAATGCATCTTGTACTGAGTCAGCACAACCTGCACCTAGAGTATACGGTAGAAGAAATAAGGATGGCACACACAATGAGGGAACATAACTTGAAGCTCCCTCATCCATTCAGGGGGAGCTGCCAACACTCACAACTAAGAAAACTTCTCTAATCTCCCAAATTTCTTCATCATATAGAGCACTTGAATCTGATTCTCAAGTACACCAACACTCAAGTGACATGGTTCATGAAACTGTGCTCACCACCCAGAACCAACATCTAGATGGTGAGAGGATACTAGCTGGGGTAGACCTTGATGACACCATCACAAACATGGGGGTTTCATCAGTTTTTACTGAAGACCTCATGGTCACTCTTGCACCTTCATGTGCACAATCATCTTTACAGATGAATAGGTTTGAGGGTAGTACTCTTGAGGGAGAGCTATCTAAATCCTCTCCAATTCAATTGGAGGTTCCTCTAGAAGGAACAACTCCCCTCAAAACCCTAGCTGAAATTTCCTTCACAGTTGAAGCTAGGAGTACAACTACCAATGACCCTGATATGGGAGAGGCAAGTCCATCACATTTATATGACAGTACTCTGCAAGGTGCACAAAGGTTTGAGGCTGGTATATATGACAGTAACCCAGTCAAATCCTCTCCAATTCCAATGGAGGTTCTCACTACAAGTGAAGGACAATACACTGTCACAACCACAGAGCAATCTGTGAGTCAAACTTTGACCCCAGTCATAGATGCTTATGCACTCATTTTTCTGGTGAAATGAGTATGATTAGCCCTATATGGTCTTCCTCTAATCATATGATCACAGATTACCTCTTCTCAGCCACCTCTTATTTATGTAGGTCAAACAAAATTTGAGCCTTTCATGTGAGGATAAGAGAAAAGATTCAGTGAAAAACAAAGAATAAGAGAGGCAGGATCCTTCCTGGCAAAAGGAGAGGTAGATGATATATGGATTTAGTAATCCTTGTGAGGGAACTCTGACTCTCAAAAGTCATGAGATTGGTGCAGTGAGAATTGGTGAGACTACTTATTCAAAAGAACAGAGAGCTTAGGACTTTTATCACTAACAGATTTTTCTGCAGATCTAAGTGAAACTTCTATTGTTTAAAGCTTATCACCATGAATCTCAATGAAGCTTGGAGCTGCAGACAGTGTTCCAAATGGACATTGACAATAGCTTAAACAATGGGTATTTAGCTGGATATTTCTTCCTGGAGATAATGTCAAAAAGGGGGAGAATATATCTAAATGCCAAAACAGCTAATGGATGTTGAATAAATCTAAATGCAACTCAACAAAAGAAGACCTAATGGGAAGACTGGTTTTGGTTTCTGCATTTAGTTAAAGTTTTGACATCATCAATCAGAACTTGTGCATAATTTCATAATGAACAAGTTGGGGGAGATTGTAATATATAATAGATGATGTCAAATAATTATGCCTCAGAAGAATGTCAAAGATTACTTGAGCTAATAATATCATCAACATCTATGATCTGAGTATATCAGAAGATCAGAAGAGTGTAAGGCAGCAGGCAAGAGCAGAATATCAAAGGATGGAAGATTTCTGAATATAAAATCTAGATAGGGATGTTAGCTAGATATCCTAAGCCAGATTTGCTGAAACTAATAGAGGCTCTAACTGACACCCCCATCCTAAAAGAATTGGAAATACTTGTGCAAATTAAGAACATAATTGAGAAAGAATCAGACAACCCAGTCATTACTTAATTATTGTAAACTGTCAAATATTCATTGTACAAGTGTTGTATCAGCTTTTGTATTATTTTATTTTCATTCTTTAACTTGGGGTTAGTGTTGTTAACAGGCATGAATTTGTGATAAACAATCTTCTCACAAATTGGGGGAGATTGTTGTGCAAGACATGCCTGTATTATAACAAGACTAAGTAATACTGACAACCCTAAGATTAGTTGTATTGTAACCTTAATCTGTAATTCATACTTGTAACACTTAATGTCTGCAAAATGTAAATGGAGCAGACTGCAGCATTTTTCTCTAAACAGTGTCAAGCCTAAGAATTCTATCTGGAAGAAGATCAAGAAGATCATTCCTCAGAAGAATTATGAAGAAGCTTGGAGTTAAATAAATCTGTTTGGTGTAAAACATTCTAAGTCAAGATCTCTACAAGCCACAGAATTAGTGTTATAGAGAAATCATTCGAGAACTCCAGAATGACTTATCAAGAAGTCATTTAAACTCCAGAGAGTATCGACGGATGAATTACATCTACCCGACGGATGAGCAATATCTACTCGACGGATGAACAATGTCTACCCGATGGATGAGCAATATCTACTCGACGGATGAGCAATGTCTACCCGACGGATAAGCAACATCCACCGGGTGTAGAGAACTCAGGAATTGCTATTGGAGATATCGATAAGTCAGATACCCATTCGAGAACTCAGAGATATCAACAAGTATACATTCATTAGAGAACTCTGAGTTATCGATAAGCCAAAGTCCATTAGAGAACTCTGAGTTATCGATAACCCAAAATTCACTAGAGAACTCAGAGTTGTCGATAAGTCAAGTTAACAATGAAGTTTCAGAGATATCGACAAGCGAACATGCCTATCGAGATGTCGAGTTCTCTACAGCTTAATTGGAGATCTCAAAGTAAAGAAATTTCTTTAAGTACAGAATTGCAGAACAGTTCAATATCCAAGGTTGCAAATCAACAAACAATTCACACAGCTGGATTGAAAAGTCTACAAAAAGCAGCTTGAGAGATGTGCAAGATCAATGGCAAAGATTAACTGATAGAGGAGATTAAAGTAATCACGGGATGCTAAAGATATGCTAAGCCAGAAATGGAAGATTTGCTTTTCTATAAATAGAAATGACAAGTGACAGTTTAGAAAAGCTAATAGCATATTTATTATCCACCGTGTAAACTAGCAGTTAACTGAGTTATAAAGTTAACTCAGAATAGATAGAACAATCATAATAGAAAATTGTGTGTTCTCTCTCAAGAAAGAAACTAAGTTCTAAAATAAGAACTTAGAGATTTTGTAGCAAAACACTGCTTGATTTTTAATATAAAATTAAGTGAGTTTTGAAGATCTTTGTTTTACATTTTGCACAACTATTTATGTTTAACATCCATTCTATTAAATCATTAACAACTACCAACTTCTAAAGCCTAAGTCGATCGAAAATCAAACATTTAAGCCAAAACACATTCACCCCCCCTGTGTTGTATTCATACCTAACAACATCCATTTGATAGACCTTGAAACTGACATGGGCTACATAGGCTAAGAAGATTCTGATGGCTTCAAGTCTTGCAATAGGAGCAAATGTTTCATCAAAATCTATTCCGTCTTGCTGACAATAGCCCTTAGCAACCAATCTAGCTTTGTTCCTGACTACTATGCCATTTTCATCCATCTTGTTTCTGAATACCCATTTGGTATCAATTGGATTCTTTCCTTTAGGCTTGGGCACCGGCTTCCATACATTATTCCTTTCAAATTTGTTTAGCTCCTCCTGCATAACTAAAATCCAATCAGGATCCAACAAAGCTTCTTCTACCTTCTTTGGTTCTTCCTTGGAGAGAAAGCTAATGTATAGACATTCTTCCTGAGTTGCTCTTCTTGTTTGAAATCTAGAAGAGACATCACCAATGATAAGCTCAAAGGGGCGATCTTTTGTCCATTTCCTTTGTTGAGTTAGATTAGCTCTAGATGAAGAAACCTCATTTTTGTCTTGATGTATGATTGAGCTTTGATTGTTAGAAACTCCCCCTGAGTTTGTGGATCTTTGATTTGAGAAAGGGGAACTTTCTATAGGTGATCTATCTTGACTTCCTGCTCCTTTTGATAATCCGACGGATGGTGAATTTTGAGTATCGACGGATGAAGCAGGTTGTTTCCCGACGGATAACGCAGATTGCCTTCCGACGGATGAAGCATTATGCAACTCGACAGATGTTGAGTTTTATGCTTCATTGGTAGTAGATTTATCTGCATTATCCTTAGATACTATTTCTTGATCACTCTCATCATCACTATCATCACTAACCATCTCCACATTGTCGAATTTGAGGCTCTCATGGTAATCTCCATCTTTCAGTCCTTCAATATTTTTATCATCAAACACAACATGTATTGATTCCACAACAATGTTGGTTCTTAGATTGTAGACTTTATATGCTTTACCAACAGCATATCCAACAAAAATTCCTTCATCTGCTTTAGCGTCAAACTTTCCATTTTGATCAGTTTGATTTCTCAGAATATAGCAGTTACAGCCAAAGACATGTAGAAAATTTAGAGTTGGCTTCTTGTTCTTGAACAATTGATAGGGAGTCATGCATCTGGCTTGATTAACCAAAGAAATATTCTGAGTGTAACATGCAGTATTTACAGCTTCAGCCCAGAAATATGTTGACAGTTTAGATTCTTCAAGCATTGTCCTTACAGCTTCCATAAGTGATCTGTTATTCCTTTCCACTACTCTATTCTATTGTGGAGTCCTTGCTGCTGAAAACTCATGCAGAATCCCATTTTCCTCACAAAATGCTCTCATGACAGAATTCTTGAACTTAGTTCCATTGTCACTCCTGATTCTTCTAACCTTGAAATCAGGATGATTATTGACTGGCCTTATGTGATTGATGATGATTTGACTAGCTTCATCTTTAGACTTTAGGAAATATGTCCAAGAGAACTTTGAGAAATCATCTACAATTACTAGGCAAAATCTTTTCCTTGAGATGGACAATATATTGACTGGTCCAAACAAATCCATGTGAAGCAGTTGCAAAGGCTCTTCAATTGTTGAATCAAGTTTCTTCCCGATTGATGCTTTAATCTGCTTCCCCTTTTGGCAGGCATCACACAGTCAATCCTTAGAAAACTCCACTAGAGGAATGCCTCTAACCAGTTCTTTCTTTACTAGCTCATTCATGGTCTTGAAGTTTAAATGGGAGAGCTTCTTGTGCCATAGCCAACTTTTATCCTGACTTACTTTACTGAGAAGACAAGTTACAGATTCTGAATTAGATGAGTTGAAATCAGCTAGGTACACATTTCCTTTTCTCACACCAGTGAGAACCACTTTGTTGCTTCTTTTATTAGTCACAACACAGGCTTCTGAATTGAAGGTTACTGGGTTGCCTTTATCACAAAGCTGGATGATACTCAACAAATTATGCTTGAGACCATCCACTAAGGCAACCTCCTCAATGATGACATTGTCCTTTGAAATCAAGCCATATCCCACAGTATAACCCTTGCTGTCATCTCCAAAAGTAATACTTAGGCCAGCTCTCTCCTTAAACTCTGTGAGCAGGGTAGAATCACCAGTCATGTGTCTTGAACAACCACTATCCAAGTACTAAAGATTCTTTCTGTTTTCCTGCACACATCAAAATCAAATCAAGTTGATTTTGGTACCCAAGTTTCCTTGGGTCCTGCCTTGTTATCTTTCTTTTTCTGTTTCTTAGGCTTTATCTCATTTGACTTAGGAATCTTATATTCATCCTTAGTTATTTGAGTTGTGCCTTTGAAACCATTCATTACAACAGAATTATTATACATATTATGACTAACAGGAAATGGCATGTTATGTATAAACATGTTGTTCTAGTAAGGCATGCTAAATGGCATTTGTGGCATACTATATGCAGCATAATAAGGATTAGGTGCAAATGGCATATTAGCAAACTGTGCATTCATGTTCTGTGTAGACATAGCATTAACAGGCATGGGAGGCATGGAATTCATGTTTGGAAATTGAGGTTGCACAGACATGGAAGTAGGCATGGAAGATTTGGAATTAACAGACAAATGATTTACACTACCACACTTGACAGATTTTTCTAGGAGCATATTTATCAAGTGTGTAGTTATTGTGTTTGTTAATCCCTACTTTACCATTCCTATTGTTTTTCTTTTTGGTCTCTGTTTTTACCTCAATCTTTTCAAGTCTGTCACTTAACTGTTTGACAGTCATGTGACCAACATTAGCCTTTTTCCCTTTCTTAACTTGACTCGATTCTCTTGAAACAAAGTTCTTGGAAACAGACCCATACTTCTCATTTAGCTTAACAAGTTTGGCTTTACTGATAGGCTTGCTCACAGCCGACGGATGAGGATTTTCATCATTCGACGGATAAGACTTTTTGTTATCCGACGGATGATCCTCATCATCCGTCGAGTCTACATCTGTAAGTACTCCATCTACCAAATTAGTTTCTAGTTTCTCTTTGTTCTTTTTCCACGCTTCATCACAGAAAGACTCAATTCCTTGAACTTTGGTGATTTGAGTATGGACATCCCTGGATGTTTTCCAAGCTTTAATCACCTCTTGTTCATGCTCGAGCTGCTTCTTTAAAATTTCATCTTTCTTCAAGGACTCAGTTAATTCCTCCTTGGCAATTTTACACTCAATTCTTAATTTTTCAAAATCAATAAACTGAGACTCAAGCACATTATTTCTCTCACTCAAAAACAAATTATTTTCTTTGATTTTACCATTTTCTTTAGTGAGAGACTTAAGTGTAACACGCAAATGATATAACTCTGTAGACATGTCATTTATGGCATCATTACACTCAGCTTTAGATAAATGTGCAAGGTTTGTAGTAATTACCTGATTACTTGAAGAGCTTGTTTCTGTCTCATCAGACTTGGCCATTAGGGCTAGATTGACATAGTTGACATCTTCATCTTTATCTAGACCATCTGCTGCCCAGTCATTTTCTTGTGTTATGAAAGCCCTTTCCTTTTGTTTGTGCAGCTCAAAGTATTTTTGCTTATAATCCACTGGCTCAAACTTTTTCTTACTGGAATCTGACTTCCTACACTCACTGGCAAAGTGCCCTGCCAAACCACATTTGAAACATTTGAATTTCGATTAATCCACCATGTTTCTATTTGGCTTGGCTGCTCCAAAGTTCTTCTTGAACTTGAGCTTGGCAAATCTCCTGGAAAGAAGTGCTAGGTGTTCATCAATGTCTTCCATGTCATCTTGGCTCAAAGAATCTTCACTTTCTACTGCAAGCCCCTTGCCCTTATTCTCACAGACCCTTGAAGTTAATTCAGCAGCTTCCATCTTCACTTCCTTCTCCTTTTCCAACTTAGCAACTAGGGCAATGGATCCTCCTTTCTTCTTTCCTCTCTCCATCCTTTCATCCTGCTCTATTTCAAGCTCATAGGTTTTCAGGATGCCATACAGTCTCTCCAAAGTAAACTCCTTATAATCCTGTGAGTTTCTTAATGAGACTGTCATTGGTTTCCATTCCTTTGGAAGAGATCTAAGGAATTTCAGATTGGAGTCTTTTGTCTGATAGACCCTTCCATGCAACTTTAGAGCATTTAGTAGTTTTTGAAACCTACTAAAGATGTCAGTGAGAGACTCACTTTCTTCATTGTGAAAATGCTCATATTGCTGAATCAAGAGCTGCATCTTATTTTCCCTAACTTGCTCAGTACCATCATAGATTATCTGTATTGTATCCCAAACATCCTTGGCAGTTTTGCAGTTGATAATGTTGTCAAACATATCTCCATCAACTCCATTAAACAGGATGTTCATGGCCTTTTTATCCTTCCTGACTTGTTCAATGTCAGGAGCAGACCATTCATGCCTTGGCTTGGGGACTGATAGCCCGTTTCCTGTTGCTGCTCTCATTGGAACATGATGGCCTCTTTCTATGTAGTCAACATAGGCCTCATCTTGAGAAAGCGAATGAAGATGCATCTTTACCTTCCAATGATGGTAATTATCTTTATCCAGAAAAGGGAACTTGACTCCAACATCCTTCTTGTTCATCTTGCTGTATTGTTTTGATCTTTAAACTCTTTGTAAGTTAAGAGCTTGCTCTGATACCAATTGTTAGTCCCTTAACAATATGACAAGAATTACAGAAGGGGGGTTGAATGGAATTCTTGAAACTTTTTCTTGAAATAAAATGTTCTAACTCAAATATAAATATAAGTGTATTGTTTAGCACAATGCGGAATAAATACTTAAGTGAATCAAAACACAAGTAATTAAAAACAGGAGTCTTTAAAAACTTTCTGATGGATTTAAATGATACCACCAGAGATATATATTATATATCGAGAGAACTCCGTGTGCAGAAATGCTCACAGCTGCTTACAACAATTGAACTTTTAAGACTACAGAGAAATGCTAATAATCCTGCTTACAAATGTTTCTCTGCTTTCTTGCTTAGATCGATGGTGTCTTAGTTGCTACTTCTTGGTTTATATATCACCAAGATTACAAAGTAATAAGACAAGATAATAAAACAAAAACTATCTAGTCTATTACAATGCTACTTCATTACTCTATTCTAGCACCTTTGAATATCTTCATAATAGCATGGAAATGACAATGCTTCTTTGTTCTCGAAAACCTAGTTGAATAGGCTACCACATTCCATTTGCATCCACTCGACGCATGTGACTGTGTTGTCACTGTCAACAGATATTTGAATTCTTTATTCGTCGGGTTTATGATCATCCTTCGAGTTATTGATCATCCGTCGGGTTGTCTATTTGATCATCCGTCGACTACATTGTAGGTTATCCATCGGGTAGCAAACTAACACTTGACTTCATTTCATTTACAAGACATCTTCTATGTATAATTAATCAACCTAATCTGCATATCTAGTTAAAGTCAACATGACTTGAATACTACTTACAAAATCTAAACAATGGTGAATGCAGAAATGTGCTACAGACTTATTGTTACATAAGCTACTCACTCGATGGATAATAAGTCATCATCGGTCGGGACTATAATGAGTCATCCGTCGGGACTATAAATCTTATCCGTCGAGTGCTACATTATTTCACTAAGTAAAATCTACTAAGGTGTTTTGTTCATGAAATCATCAAGTACACAATATATACACAACACTCCCAGTTGTCACCCTAGCCGTATTTGGGATTTATATGCTTCCCCTTTCTCCCGGATATATTATGCGTACTTCGTATCTTCTTCAGTACATATGTGACGCCCTTCAAACCCGGGTCAGAAGTTTGGGATTCACAACACACACACATAATATAAACATGCTTATGAAATAAAATATGCAAGGACCCTAACTTACACAACCACGAATCGTAACAGGTTAAAGTATGAACACAAGCCACAACCTTAATTACATTACATCATACCAAATCCAACTAGTTTAACTTACAACTGAGTTATAAAACATTCTTACAAACTTTCAAAAACTCAAAACTAAAGAAAAAGGCTCCTGCTAGCTTATTCCATCTCAACCTGGAATCCTAGCTCGCACATTGGTCTAGGGATCCTCGGTAACAACAACTTCCTTCTTAACTGGAAAAGAAAATAAACAGATTCACAAGAGTGAGCTAATTTGCTCAGCAAGTCACAATGACAGTACTGAGATGAAACAATGATCAAATGAAATGATTTAAAATGATCAAGTTCTTGTTAAATAATGATTAGAATTGGATATTCACTTTTAATTTTAAAAAACAAGGTTAGGCTGCTGATCAGTCACGCACTAACCTCGAGCAAGGCACACAGCTCTGCTCTATTTACTGGATCCAATGCACACATCGGCCTAATATGACCACGAATCTAGTCTGACCACGAATCTGGTCCACATTTTAGAAAAACCATCCAATTCTATAATAATAATATAACCAACAATGTAATTCAATAAACAGAATCATAAACAATATTGATAAGACATTCGATTCAAAGCATATGTTATTCTTGAGTACCATAAAGGTATAACAAGGTGTGAATGAAGAATGGTTTCAAGTCTTGAAAAGAATCAGGTAATGGATGAACAAGGGTTTATTGGTTATACAAGGATTGGTTTTCTGATGTTACAAGATATTGCATAAAGTACGAGGGTTTGTATGTTAAGCATATCCATTTTAGTGACTAGTGTATGGTGTATATGTATTTGTGGAGTAGTATCGTATGTATATGGTTTAGTATTTGGGAATCCAACAATCAATGGTTCACAATGAATAAGGCTTATGTTTCAAGTATCAAATGATATGATCAGGGTTTCAGTTTAAGCAATTTAAAGCACTTTCAATGTAAAATAGAAATTAATCAGAATACTTAACAACATATCACAAGTAGGCTCATGAAGACTTTCCTTATCTCGATTGACTTCCACTTTACTAGCACACGTCTATCGACTCTATACGCTGATCATTTGTTTTCCTTTTTTATGCCTCGCTTCCTCTGCTAGAAATTATAAGTCTCTATCAATTTATTCTCATCTTATTCTATTCATCATGTAGTCGTTACAAGCTTCTATCTACCCTTCATTTCCCCCAAATCCAACGTACAGATTTAAAGTTGTGACGAAAATTGTCAAACAATGAATACATAGGCATACCGCATATTAATAAGATAGCACATAGCAATTAACTTTTAAAGTATTTGATGAAATAAATTTTCAAAGAAGGTTCGAGAAAAAATGATTTTTCTAGTATTTAATATAAATTTTTGAACATTTTTTGGAATTAAAACGGGTAAAAGAATCATTTTATAAATAAATAAAAAGGTTCGAATACCCGAATCTGACTTTAAAATCATTTAATAATAATTATCAAGCAAACATAATTTAGAAAAATATTCTAAAGCTCGAAACTATTTTTTTTAGATTTTTTAAATAAAAAGAAATAATTAAATCAAATTAAATAATCACTTAAAATTAATTAATAACTAATTTATTAATTAATATTTAAATTAATTGACCAATTAAATAATAACTAAAATTAATTAACTAAATAATTCAGGATTTATTTTTGAATTAAAAATATATTTTGGAATTAAAATAATGATTTTGGAATTTCAAAATATTAAAAATAATTTTATGAAAAAAAATAAATGGAAAATATGATTTTTAAATAATTTAAAAATGGAAATCCTATTTCTGAAAATTTCAGAAACCTCAGGGACTAAACTGCATCGTTTTGAAAAGTTTATGGGCCAAACTGTAATTTTATAGTCCCGTCGCTGGAAAACAGCCTGTCTCGGCGGAGATGGTGATTCCGGTACGGTCAGGCCACCACAAACTCCAGATTTATACTACAGAACACCAGGAATCTATTCATGCAATCTAATCAAACAAATAACCCCGGAGTTGGCCGGAATAACTTGAAAAAAACTCGTCGGACGGCGAGTTCTTCATTGCTCCGGTCAGCCCAACTCTGGTATCATTTGTACTTAAAACCACCACCAAACGATTCCCTTTTACAAGCTCTACACACCGGTATCAATTAATTTAACTAATAACCCCTAGATCAAAAACCCCTAATTTCAATTAAGAACGTTCAAAATTGAGTTTGATTCTCTATATTTGGTACCCCGTTGGATCATATCGGATATAAAAATAGAATACTTAATCGTTAAGTATTGATAAAACTAATCCAATTCGATACTGTTTTAGGATAATTATCAAAACCGGGCTTTTTGCAAATACAGTTTTGGTCTCAGCGCTTTGGTTACACGAATTATGAGAAGATAATAATATAGTTTAATCAAAATATCTTGTTTCTCGAAAATACGGGTTTTATCGGTTTACCGAAACGAAAATAGTATCGTAAAATTTGTTCTGGGAACCTTACAGGTAAAACCGTACTCCGAATTGAGAAAGTCAAAACACGGAAAAAACTCGAAATAATCAAATTTGGTTAGAAGGGAGTTTTCCCGAGACTTCCGGGTAGTAAAAACGTAAAAACAGTTGAAGTTGGACGATTCCCGATTATTCAAAATAATATATAATTAATCTGAAAAATAATTTATTCAATATAAAAATCCTTTATAAAATCATATAACACCCTATAAATTAGTACAAAAATATCAAAATAATATATACTTTATTTTAGACATATAAAAATTAAAGTTCTCAAATTTTATCATATATAATTATTAAACACAGATACCAATTAACAGATAGTTCACCAAAATTCATATAATAATCACATAATATTCATTTATAATAAAAATAATTACATATTATATCCCGGATATTACATCCTCCCCCCTTAAAAGGATTTTGTCCTCAGAATTTACTAAGTAAACAGATGAGGGTACTTCTCCCGCATATCATTTTCTAACTCCTAGGTTGACTCTTCAACCCTTGGGTTTCTCCACAATATTCTTACTAAATTCACAACTTTATTCCTTAACACTTTCTCTCTCTTCTATAGAATCTTTATTGGATTCTCAACATACGACAAATCTTCCTGAAGTTCTATTGGCTCATACTCTATCACATGCCTAGAATCTGGATTGTAATTCTTAAGCATTGACACGTGAAAGATGTTAGTCCCTAACAATGCAACAAGAATTACAAAAGGGGGGTTGAATGTAATTCTTGAAACTTTTTCTGAATTATAAAATGTTCCAACTTAATATATATAAGACAGTGTTTTGATTTGCAAAGTGCGGAATGACAAGTTAAATATGAATCAAAACACAAAGTAATAAAAACACAAGTCTTTAAAACTTTCTGGTGGATTTGAATGTATCCACCAGAGATATATACATATATATATATAAATAAATAAATATATATATATATATATCAAGAGAACTCTGTGAAGTTTGAATAGCTCACAGCTGCTTACAAATAAGAACAACTAAACTTATAGAGAAATGCTAAGGATACAGCTTACAAATGTTTCCCTGAAAAATTATTTGCTTAGTCTTCTTATTGTTCTATTTGCTACTCTTGGTTTATATATCACCAAGATTACACAGTAGTAAGACAAGATAATAAAACAAAACCTATCAAGTCTAATACTATGCTACTTCATTACTCTATTCCAGCATCTTTGAATATCTTCATAATAGCATGGAAATGGAAATGCTTCTATGGTTCTCAAAAACCCAGTTGAATAGGCTTCCACATTCCTTTTGTATACACTCGACGCATGTGACTGTGTTGTCACTGTCAACATATGTTTGAATTGATTATCCATCGGGTACATGATCATCCGTCGGGTTACCTTGTTGATCATCCGTCGGGTTGCCTTGTTGATCATCCGTCGGGTTGCCTTGTTGATCATCCGTCGAGTAGCATTGTTGATTATCCTTCGGGTAGCTATTTGGCACTTGACTTCATTTCATTTATACAGAATTACAAGACATCATCTATGTACAATTAATCAACCTATACTGCATATCTAATTAAATTCAACATGACTTATATGCTACTACAGAATCTATACAAAGGTGTTTGCAGAAATGTGCTACATGACTTATTATTACATAAGCTACTCACTCGATGGATGTCAAATCTGTAGGGTTTTTAGCACATAAACGCAACGAAAACGTAAATTTAAATCTTAAAAAAAAATGAAACCCTCCGTAGGATCCATGCAAAAAATAATATTTAATTCATAGTTCAGTATGTTTACCTTAAGAAGCTTTACGTTAATGAAAAGATGGAGGTCTTTAATAGCGATTGAACGGAGATCCCTAGCAGCTGCTCCTCAATTGTGAAGCACTCCACCGGTATCCACCAAGGGATCAAAATAATGGAGGGAGGAAGAGGATGAGAGCATTAGTTGCCTCCCTCTATTTCTACTTTAGAATTAGGGTTTTTATTTGGGTTTAAGGCAAATAGGGTTTATAATAGTATATTTATAGGCAAAATTTTTAGCTGAAAATTTTCCATAAAATATTATTATTATTAACCCTTTAATTGATTATTCTTATTAACCAATTAATTAATAATTAAAACACCTTTTAATCATTAATCCCTTTTTTAAACACTTTAGAAAAATAATTCTCTCACTTGATTTAATTTCCAAAATTAAATTCTTAATTAATAATATTAAGAATCTTTCTTAATTAATTTATAATTAATTAAATCTCATTTAATCAATTATTAAATTTGCTAATTAATTATTTATTTCACAAATAAATAATTATCAGCCATTATTAATTAATTCCTCCACCATTAAATTATTCTCTTTTATGGTGTGACCCTGTAGGTTCAATATTAAGCCGGTAGTAGAAATAAATAATAATAAAACTATTTTATCATTATTTATATAAATTCTCTAATTCATTAAATATGATTAATTAATTAATCATATTTATTCTACAACGTGAGGGATACTTCTCAGCATATCGCGACTATCTGGATAATACGAATTCACTGCTTAGAATACCAAGAACCCATTCAGTGAATAGTTATCGTACAATCAATTCCTTCTACCCTGCAATATCACGATTAAATACAAGGCATGGAACTTATGTCAAGCCTATCTTATTTAATAATATGCTTTCCTATTCATTATGTTTAGTTCCAATTAATGTAAATTAGAAACTCCTTTCTAATTTCATTCACTCTGGCTAGAGATTCCTGAACTAGCATAAGTGGATCAGCATTGAACATTCTCTTCCTTCACTGGAAGGGGTAGATCCTTTATTGATCATACACTATCTTCGTGTACAAATTCCTACACCCAGTAGAGCCCTTATTATTGTCCCTAGACACTAAGAACTAAACCAAAGTATAGTTCAGTGTACAACTATCACTATGTGAACATCTACTGACACGTGAGTGAACTCCATCAGTTGTTCAGCTGTGTGAGTCATGTTCAGTGAACTTATTCTATAATAAGCACCTACATACTAGCTATAGTGTCACCACACAAATGTCTATGAGAACAGACATCCTTCATAATGAAGCAAGCATAGTATGTACCGATCTTTGCGAATTACTAATTACCACTTAGTAATCCTACGACCAGGAAATATTTAAGTTCAGAGTTATCATCTTTTAGGTCTCATTATTATGATCTCATCATAATCCATAAAAAGCTTTACTCTAAACTATGGTATATCTTATTTAAACACTTAAATAGATAAAGCCCGCAATAAAATCAAAACAAGTCTTTTATTAATATCAATGAAATCAAAACAGATTACATAAAAGTTATTCCTAAATCATCATACATGATTGGACTTAGGACACATCTCTTTCAATCTCCCACTTGTACTAAAGCCAATCACTCTAGTATCTAATACCCATCTTGTCTTTACGATGATCAAAGTGACTTTGAGAAAGTGGCTTTGTTAAAGGGTCTGCTATGTTGTTATGTGTGTCAACTCTCTTGATGTTGACATCTCCTCTTTCAACAATCTCCCTAATCTGATGAAAGCGTCGCAAAACATTTCCTATAAGAAGTATGTCATCCACATACAATACAAGAAATGTTACCGTGCTCCCACCAACCTTCTTGTAGACACATGGTTCATCTATATTTTTGATAAAATGAAATTCTTTGATTGTCTCATCAAAACGGATGTTCCATTTATGAGAAGCTTGCCTTAAACCATATATGGTTCGCAGCAGCTTAAACACTAGGTGTTCATTTCCCTTGGAAAGAAAACCCTCTGGCTGTGTCATATACACTTCCTCTTCAAGTTCCCTATTGAGGAAGGCCGTTTTCACGTCCATTTGCCAGATCTCATAGTCGTAGTAAGCAGCAATCGCAAGCAAAATTCGAATTGATTTTAACAGGGCTACAGGCGAAAAAGTTTCATCAAAGTCAATCCCTTGCCTTTGTTTGAATCCTTTTGCCACGAGCCTGGCCTTGTAGGTCTCCACCTGGCCATCTGCTCCAATCTTTCTTTTGTAAACCCACTTGCACCCAATAGGCTTAACACCTTCAGGCGCCTCAACTAGAGTCCATACTTGGTTGGTATACATAGATTCCATTTCGGATTTCATGGCACTATGCCATTTCTCTGAGTCAACACTATTCATAGGCTTATTATAGGTCACAGTGTCGTCATCATCAATGATTGACAACTCATTGTCATTTTCAATGACAAGGCCATAATTCCTCTCAGGTTGGCGAGACACTCTCCCTGACCTACGAATGGGTTGTTCCACAGAAGGTTGTTTAGTCTGAACAGGTGTTTCCACTTGATCCGTAGTAGTTTGTGCTTCTTGAACTTCATCAAGTTCAATTTTGCTCCCACTGTTTCTTTCAAGGATAAACTACTTTTCCAAGAAGCTAGCATGTCTGGAGACAAACACCCGATGATCGGTGTAAAAGTAATACCCTAAAGTCTCTTTAGGATATCCCACAAGATTATATTTTACAGATTGAGATTCCAGCTTTTCTGGGTCAACTTTCTTGACATAAGCTGGACATCCTTAAATCTTAACGTGTTTAAGACTTGGTTTCCTTTCTTTTCATATCTCATATGGAGTTTGAGGAACAGATTTGGAAGGAACCTTATTCAGTAAATATGATGAGGTTTCCAATGCATAACCCCATAGGAATACTGGAAGATTCGCATAGCTCATCATGGACCGAACCATGTCTAACAAAGTTTGATTTCTCCTTTCAGATACCCCATTCAACTATGGAGTATATGGAGGAGTCCACTGGGAGACTATACCATTTTCTTTGAGATAAGCTAGAAACTCTCCATTCAAGTATTCACCACCTCGATCTGATCAAAGAGTTATAATACTATGTTTGGTTTGTTTCTCCACTTCATACTTATAGTCTTTGAACTTTTCAAAGGCTTCAGACTTGTGTTTCATCAAATACACATATCTGAATCTAGATCGATCATCTATGAAAGCAATGAAGTATGAAAATCCACCCATGGCTTGCGTAGACATTGGTCCACATACATCTGTGTGTACCAATCCTAGCATATCTGCAGCCCTCTCTCCATGTCCACTAAATGGAGATTTGGTCATTTTACCCAATAGACAAGACTCGCATGTAGGATATGATTCAAAATCAAAGGGGTCAAGTAACCCTTCCTTATGCAATGTCTGCAGTCTATTTTCACTAATATGACCAAGTCCGCAGTGCCTCAAGAAAGTGAGATTTTCATCATCCCTTTTTCTTTTATTAGTATGTTCAATTTATAGTAAATTATGCTCTACGTCACATACATACAGACCATTGTTTAAAATACCACTTCCATAAAGAACGTTATCTCTAAGAATTGAACATTTATTATTCTGAATAACAAACAAAAATCCTGTCAAGTCTAACATGGAATAGAAATAATATTCCTCACAATCGAAGAAACAAAATAACAATTATTTAGAACAATAGTCTTGCCCGTAGGCATATGTAAATGAAATGATCCTACAGCTTCAGCAGCAACTCTTGCTCCATTTCCCATCCATAGAATCACCTCCTCTTCTTCAAGAGTCCTACTTCTCCTTAGTCCCTGCAACGAATTGCAAATATGAGAACCACAGGTGGTATCTAATGCCCAAGTAGAAATTTGACTTAGTGACATATTAACTTCGATCATGAACATACCTGAATCAGAAGCGGTAGTCTCACTACCCTTCTTCTTCTTCAATTCTGCAAGGTAAACCTTACAGTTCCTCTTCCAGTGCCCCACCTTGTTACAGTGAAAGCAAACAGCTTTGCTCTTGGGGTCTTCAGCTTTTGGTGGAACCAGCTTTTTCTCACCTAATTTCTTCTTCTTGGAAGGATTCTTCTTCCTTTTCTTAGGATTGGAACTTTCACCAATTAGAAGAACAGAACTCTTCTTAGGGGGGAAATTCGATTTCGCAGTCTTCAACATGTTGTGGAGTTCAGGCAGGCTGACATCCAGCTTATTCATGTGAAAGTTCACAACAAACTACGAGAACGAACTCGAAAGTGATTGCAAGACCAAGTCTTGGCTCAACTCCCCATCCATGGAAAAACCATGTTGTCCAAGATGTTCAATCAAATTGATCATCTTAAGTACATGGTCATTCACAGATGATCCCTCATACATCCTACAACCGAACAGCTCCTTCGATATCTCATATCTAGCTGTCCTCCCTGCCACATCATACAACTCTTGTAGATGCATAAGGATAGTGTGAGCATCCATATGCTCATGTTGCTTCTGTAGCTCAATGTTCATGGAAGCTAGCATGATGCATTGAACAACATTTACATCATCTATCCACTTACGATACAAAACATGTTCATCATTATGTGCATCGCTAGCAGGTTAAGTAGGCTTAGGTGAGTCAAACACATATTCCAGCTTCTCAACCCTGAGAACAATTCTCAAGTTTCGAAGCCAGTCAGCAAAATTAGGACCAGTCAACTTGTGAGCATCTAGTATACTCCGGAGTGATAGTGCAGAAGACATAATGAATATAGTAAATCTGTAAATGATGAACACATAACAACACTTAGCAAATATTCAATTTCATTTGAAAACACTATATAAATCGGGTCTTTATTCATAAGTGGCTCCCACTAGTTTATCTAATTTATACAACCCCTAAGTGAAAATTAAGCATTCATAATGCTAGTGGGAATAGGGATCCTACATTCCATCACACAACCTCGGCTGTAGCACGAAATGTCATGTGATATTCAATAGGCAGACAACTCTTGTCAATTACATCTTATGTTATTCCATAATAAAACTTTAGCCTCTTGAATAATTGAGTCACGACTATAGCACGACAAACTCAATATTCTAAGTCAAGTTTAACCCAACATTTCGTACAATTGAATCAGTCTCCAACGGCCCACGGCTGTAGCACATAACGACCTTTTGATTCTAATTCAATGTACACATCTTTATGTAATAGACAAGTATTTCTTATTTCGAAATCAAAAGCCCTCGGCTGTAGCACGAAACGACAATGATTTAAAAATAAGAACTACTTTCTACCATGTTGGAAGGCTTTGACCGACACAAGCCCGTTGTGTCATTGGCCAATTACTACTTGATATTATTTAATTTTAGAGGGATTATATTACGTTACAATCATAATCATATTATAAAGAGATTCTTCCTTTTAAATTAAATATTTCAAATCAATAATCGATAATCAGATGATTCCCAGATCGGGGGGAGCATTGTCAAGAGGCGTCACTTAATAACCCTTTTTTACAGATAGAAATCTGCTTTTGACAGAATCATCCTTTCTCTCAATATTGAAAATTCATATTTAATTACGTGTTTCATAAACACAAAAATTTCATTATTGTATTCATAATATTATTTTTAAGGCAAGAAACGATTCCTATTCTAGATTTTCTAGAGCACGCCTTATATTGATTTAAGTTCACCTAAATCTATCATCGCATGGTAAACATAGGCATATATCTCATATATAAAATTAAATAAACAAGTAAATATAAAGTGCAATAAAGTAAATGTGTTTGGTTATGGCCCCATCCTATGTGATCTTTATCAAGCTCATGATAAAGATCAAGGTCAATCGTCAATCTAATATGGTGATGGAAATAAATACAACTACTTATTACATAAGTCTTCTTCTTTGTTTAGACTTCTTGTATGTCTCGTCTTCTTCTTTGTATCATCTCCATTAGATAGCCTTCTTGAGTCTTCAATTATATTAAATGATTAAAAGTAAAACTAATCTAATGAACTTACAAGAATAACTCGAGTTACATTCGAGATTTATGATTACAAAGATTGACGACATGCAAGTCGTATTTAAAACCAAAACCAAAACCATTACACTAAGGTCGAAAGGCCATAACCATCCACCATGCTCATACAACACATAAAAGCATGTTAAAACAAATAATCTGATCTTAACATATCATATTATCCATGATCTAATCATAAAAAAATATGACAGAAATCAGAAAAATCAGAATCAAATCAGAAAAACAAGAATCACTGTTTACGGGCAGTAAACGACGTCAAACGCCTTACAGATGAGTCGCTGATAGCTTTTGCTATCAGTTTTGTTTAGACACTCATTTACCTATGGAATAGGGTATTGGTTTGCGTAAATCGGACACCAGACCCAGATTTCAGCAAATCTGCAACAGCCAATTCAGAATCCGTATCTAATATGATTCTCATAATTAGAACAAACATAAATCATGTATATATCAGTATATATACAGATTACATAATTATCTTATGATTATACAACTCACATGAATACCATATATTCAAAACCATACATATATAAGCATATTATATCAACATCCAATCATGGCGAATCACGTACATGCTCATATATCGAAAATAGTTAAACACATAAATGAATTAAAAACTTTTCGCAAGTAGCTCTCAGATGCCATTGTAGGGTTTTTAGCACAGAAACGCAACGAAAACGTAAATTTAAATCTTAAAAAAAATGAAACCCTCCGCAGGATCCATGCAAAAAATAATATTTAATTCATAGTTCAGTATGTTTACCTTAAGAAGCTTTACGTTAATGGAAAGATGGAGGTCTTTAATAGTGATCGAACGGAGATCCCTAGCAGCTACTCCTCAATTGTGAAGCACTCCACCGGTATCCACCAATGGATCAAAATAATGGAGGGAGGAAGAGGTTGAGAGAATTAGTTGTCTCCCTCTATTTCTACTTTAGAATTAGGGTTTTTATTTGGGTTAAGGCAAATAGGGTTTATAATAGTATATTTATAGGCAAAATTTTCAGCTAAATATTTTCCATAAAATATTATTATTATTAACCCTTTTAATTGATTATTCTTATTAACCAATTAACTAATAATTAAAACACCTTTTAATCATTAATCCATTTT
Source organism: Apium graveolens (assembly GCF_009905375.1). NCBI lineage: Eukaryota > Viridiplantae > Streptophyta > Magnoliopsida > Apiales > Apiaceae > Apium > Apium graveolens. The sequence continues at coordinate 33,634,568 of NC_133655.1, read as the reverse complement.
CTAAACACTTTAGAAAAATAATTCTCTCACTTGATTTAATTTCCAAAATTAAATTCTTAATTAATAATATTAAGAACTTTTCTTCATTAATTTATAATTAATTAAATCTCCTTTAATCAATTATTAAATTTTCTAATTAATTATTTATTTCACAAATAAATAATTATCAGCCATTATTAATTAATTCCTCCACCATTAAATCATTCTCTTTTATGGTGTGACCCTGTAGGTTCAATATTAAGCCGGTAGTAGAAATAAATAATAATAAAACTATTTTATCATTATTTATATAAATTCTCTAATTCATTAAATATGATTAATTAATTAATCATATTTATTCTACATCGTGAGGGATACTTCTCAGCTTATCCGTCGGGATACAATCACTACTCGACGGATGAACAATATCCATCGAGTGAGTAGAAATGAATGAGTTTGGAGTGGAAACTATTGTGGACTCTGTGCATATTGATGAGAATCTTGGCACAGATGTCTCAACAGTTTTAGAAAGAAATGGCAAGTGAGCCAACAAATCATCTAGAAAATGATGCTCGCTTACTTGGATTTTTGGCTTCTCCAAGAGAGTTAAAGATGGAGAATTTGGAAGTGATGTGTTTATCATGTCAACATCCAAAGAGTGTGCGGGAGAGTTTGATATTTTAGGGGCTTCAATTGTTAGAGATTTTGGTTGTGACTCCACATTTATTGGAGCCACATCAACCTGACTTTGAGAAGGTGCGATGACTGTGTCTTTAGCACCAGTTTGCACAGTGTGTGAACCCTGTGCATCCCCAAGGGTTTTTGATTTCTTCTTTCTAGTGTAAGTTTGGGGTGAGCTTGTGTCCCTTACCCTTTTGGCATGTGCTCTTGGCTGAGAGTTTTGTTCAATAGTCACATCCTTTTGGGAGGATGCAACTAGTAATGAGCTTATATCCTTATTAAGCACTGTATTTTTTTGGGAAACTGCAGTGTGGCTAGGCTGGGAAACACTCACCTCTCCAACCTTATCCTTAGGGTTTCTTTGATATTCACCCTGTCCCTCACCTTTCTTACCCACCTTCACACTCCCCTCTTTTGGTTTGGTGGATTTTACAACTGACATCTTTTGATAGACACCATGGGGGCTTTTTTTGTCTTTGTTTTTGAAATTTTGGGTTTGGAAGCTTGGGTAGGCAACTGTTGGGTCAATGACACAGTTGCCATAGCTACACTAGAATGCAAAGAGTTTTGTGAGGCTGGAAGAGTAGAGACAATTGAACTTACCTCACTTACCTGAGGTGCCTCCATAACAGGAAAATAGAAGAGTGACACCTCTTGTTTGCCCTGTTCAAATCTGCAATGATTCTTCTTTCTTGAACCCAGCAATCTAATTTGTTGGTTGGGTTCTAAAGCACAATATCCTCAGAGAGGTGGTTAGCAAGCATCATTAAAAATCTAGCATAGTAAACATTTTTACCCCTCTTATTTAGCTCCCCTAACTTAAACCCCAACTCAAATATGACAAGATCACTAAAGTTGAAGAATTTATCAGTTACTAGCATGTAAAGCATGTTAAGCATATAGATATTAACTGAATCAAAATTGCTAATTTTACCAGAAAATACTTTAGTAACTACATCACACAGATAACTTCACTCATTCCTAAGACCCAACCTCCTAATTTCACTTAATTTAGAAGTAGAGAGTGCATAGCCCATGGAATTAAGCATATTAACAATGTCAGTATCTGTGTGTGGAGAAGTTATAGTATTATCAGGAATTTTGAAACATTCTTTGACAATATCACTATTAACACGTAATTCCTTACCTTTAATAGTGAAAGTGATAGTCTTATCAGTTGAGTTGTATGTTGCAGTCGTCCACATTTCTTCAACAACCTCACAGTAAATGGTGGGTGATTCCAGTATGGCATAGTTGAGTTTGCAGTTCTTCACAAAATCCATCATTTTGTGGTAGTCCCCAGACTGCTGAATCCCCTTGTTCACTAAAGATGTGAAGTTGTTCTTCTCGTAGATAAATCCAGTTTGAGACATGATCTTTACGACTTGTGCCATTGTTAGAGAGTAAAAATTTGCAGAGAGAGTAAGTGCTTTTGGGAAAGAGAGAAGTTAGAGCAGATGATATGAGAATGATAAAAGAAAAGCAGTGAAAATGAATTATGCTTTTATACTCTCTCAAAAATAACTGCCAAAAATAATAAAGTAAAATAAAGTAAGCAATAAGAATTGCCCAAAATAGCCGTTTAAAAATAAACTATAAAAATTCCATCAATTATCCGTCGTGTTATGCTTACAAACTGTAGGTATACTCGATGGATAATGTTCAGAGAATCAACGGCTAAGAATAAGACAATTCGACGGATGAGGATAAATCAGTTATCCGTCGAGACATAAAATATTCCTGAAAAATAATTGATTTTATTAACAGATTGTATACCGACGGATGATCAAACTCGATGGATAATGATCATCCGTAGAGATGTAAATTTTGACTTAGCCATAATTTCATCCATTACTGAAAAATAAATTAAATTTCTGGCTGCATTACAACTTGCAAATTATCTAAAAAGATTCAAGAGTAATTAAGCATACCTAACTCACTTACCAACCTTGAAAAGGTGGATTCATCCAGTGGTTTGGTAAATATATCTGCAAGCTGCTTTTTACTTGGAAAAAAATGTAGTTCCACAGTACCATTCATTACATGTTCCCTTATGAAGTAGTACTTGATATCTATGTGCTTTGTTCTTGAATGTTGTACTGGATTTTCAATGATGGCAATTGCACTTGTATTATCACAAAAAATAGGAATTCTAGCCACTTGCAGATCATAGTCTAGAAATTGGTTTTTTATCCACAGAATCTGTGCACAGAAACTACCAGCAGCAATATATTCAGCTTCAGCTGTAGAAGTAGAAACTGAATTTTGTTTTTTACTGAACCAGGACACAAGCTTATTTCCTAGAATTTGACAGGTTCCTGTTGTACTTTTTCTATCAATTCTGCAACCTGCATAATCTGCATCTGAATAACCAGTTAGATCAAAACCAGAATCTCTAGGGTACCAGATGCCAAGTTTTGGTGTTCCCTTGAGATATCTGAAAATTCTCTTAATAGCTATTAAGTGAGATTATCTAGGATCAGCCTGAAATCTAGCACAAAGATATATAGCAAACATTATATCTGGCCTACTAGCTATTAAGTACAGAAGTAAGCCAACCATGCCTCTATAACTTGAAATATCCACAGACTTTTCAATAGTGTTTAATTCAAGCTTAGTTGCAGTGGCCATGGGAGTTTTTGCAGATGTGTAATCCATTAGATCAAACTTTTTTAAAAGATCATAAATGTATTTAGTTTGACTAATGAATATTCCATCACTAACTTGCTTAACTTGCAAACCATGAAATTAAGTTAGTTCTCCCATCATGCTCATTTCATACTTACTTTGCATCAATTTGGCAAACGTTTTGCAAATTTTTCATCTGTAGAGCCAAAGATAATGTCATCTACATAAATTTGAACAAATATACTAGAGCCATTAACATTTCTAAAGAATAAAGTTTTGTCTACAGTACCTCTAGTGAAGTGATTCTCTAAAAGAAACTTTGACAAAGTGTCATACCAGGCTCTAGGTGCTTGCTTCAGTCCATAAAGTGCTTTCAAAAGATAGTAGACATATTCTGGAAAATTTGGATCTTCAAAACCAGGAGGCTGACTGACATAGACTTTCTCCTCTAAATCTTCATTCAGGAAGGCACTTTTGACATCCATTTGATAGACCTTGAAATTGGCATGGGCTGCATAGGCTAAGAAGATTCTGATGGCTTCAAGTCTTGCAACAGGAGCAAAAGTTTCATCAAAATCTATTCCTTCTTGTTGACAGTAGCCCTTAGCAACCAATCTAGCTTTGTTCCTGACTACTATGCCATTTTCATCCATCTTATTTATGAATACCCATTTGGTGTCTATTGGATTATTTCCTTTAGGCTTGGGTACCAGCTTCCATAACTTATTCCTTTCAAATTGGTTAAGCTCATTCTGCATAGCTAAAATGCAATCAGGATCCAACAAAGCTTCTTCTATCTTCTTTGGTTCTTCCTTAGAGAGGAAGCTGCTATATAGACATTCTTCCTGAGTTGCTCTCCTTGTTTAAACTCTAGAAGATACAACACCAATGATGAGCTCAAAGGGGTGATCCTTTGTCCATTTCCTTTGTTGAGGTAGATTAGCTCTAGATGAAGAGGCATCATTGTTGTCTTGATGTGTGATTGAGTTTTGATTATTAGAAACTCCCCCTGAGTTTATGGATCTTTGATTTGAGAAAAGGGAACTTTCTGTAAGTGATCTATTCTGACTTTCAGCTTCTTTTGATGACCCGACGGATGGTAAATTTTGAGTACCGATGGATGAAGCTAGTTGTCTCCCGACGGATAAAGCAGATTGTCTCCCGACGGATGAAGGATTTTGCAACTCGATAGATGTTGAATTTTGCGCTTCATTGGTAGTGGATTTTTCTGCATTATCCTTTGATACTGTATCTTGACTACTTTCATCATCACTGTCATCACTAACCATCTCCTCATTGTCAAATTTGAGGCTTTCATGTTAATCTCCATCTTGTAGTCCTTCAATCTTTTTATCATCAAACACAACATGTATTGATTCCACAACAATGTTGGTTCTCAGATTGTAGACTCTATATGCTTTACCAACACCATATCCAACAAAAATTCCTTCATCTGCTTTAGCATCAAACTTCCCATTCTAATCAGTTTAATTTCTCAAGATATAACATTTGCAGCCAAAGACATGAAGAAAATTTAGAGTTAGTTTCTTATTCTTGAACAATTGGTAGGGAGTCATGCATCTTGCTTGATTAACCAGAGAAATGTTTTGAGTATAGCATGCAGTATTTACAGCTTCAGCCCATAAATATGTTGGTAACTTTGATTCTTCAAGCATTGTCCTTGCAGCTTCAATAAGTGATCTTTTCTTTCTTTCTACTACTCCATTTTGTTGTGGAGTTCTTGCTGCTAAAAACTCATGCAAAATCCCATTTTCTTCACAAAATGCTCTCATGACAGAATTCTTGAACTCAGTTCCATTGTCACTCCTAATTCTTCTAACTTTGAAATCAGGATGATTGTTGACTTGCCTTATGTGATTGATGATGATTTCACTAGCCCCATCTTTGGACTTAAGGAAATATGTCCAAGAGAACTTTGAGAAATCATCTACAATTACTAGGCAAAATCTTTTCCTTGAGATGGACAACACATTGACTGGTCCAAACAAATCCATGTATATCAGTTGTAAAGGTTCTTCAATTGTTGAATCAAGCTTCTTTCTGAATGATGCTTTAATTTGCTTTCCCTTTTGGCAAGCATCACACAGTCCATCCTTAGAAAACTCCACTTGAGGAATGCCTCTAACCAGTTCTTTCTTTACAAGTTCATTCATGGTCTTGAAGTTTAGATGGGATAGCTTCTTGTGCCAAAGCCAACTTTCATCTTGACTTACTTTACTGAGAAGACAAGTAACAGATTCATGCTTTAATTCGCTTTCCCTTTTGGCAAGCATCACACAGTCCATCCTTAGAAAACTCCACTTGAGGAATGCCTCTAACCAGTTCTTTCTTTACAAGTTCATTCATGGTCTTGAAGTTTAGATGGGATAGCTTCTTGTGCCAAAGCCAACTTTCATCTTGACTTACTTTACTGAGAAGACAAGTAACAGATTCAAGATTTGATGAGTTAAAGTCAGCTAGGTACACATTTCCTTTTCTCACTCTAGTGAGAACCACTTTGTTGCTTCTCTTATTTGTCCCAACACAGGCTTCTGAGTTGAAGGTTACTGAATTGCCTTTATCACACAGTTGACTGATACTCAACAAATTATGCTTGAGACCATCCACTAAGGCAACCTCCTCAATGATGACATGTCTTTTGAAATCAAGCCATATCCCATAGTATAACCCTTGCTGTCACCTCCAAAAGTAATACTTGGCCCAGCTCTCTCCTTGAACTCTGTGAGCAGGGTAGAATCACCAGTCATGTGTCTTAAATAGCCACTATCCAAGTACCACAAATTCTTTTTGTTTCCCGGATTACTTGAAGAACTTGTCTCTGTTTCATCATACTTGGCCATTAGAGCTAGATTGACATTGTTGACATCATCATCCTCATCCAGACCATCTGCTGCCCAGTCATTTTCTTGTGTAATGAAAGCCCTTTCCTTTTATTTGAGCAACTCAAAATATTTCTATTTATAATCTATAGGATCAAACTTCTTCTTGCTGAAATCTGACTTTCTACACTCACTGGCAAAGTGCCCTGCCAAGCCACATTTGAAACATTTGAATTTTAATTTATTCACCATGTTTCTATTTGGTTTAGCTGCTCCAAAGTTCTTCTTGAACTTGAGCTTGGAAAATCTTCTGAAAAGAAATGCTAGATGTTCATCAATATCATCCATATCACCTTGGCTCAAAGAATCTTCATTTTCTGCTACCAGCCCCTCTCCCTTGTTTTCACAGACCTTTGAAGTAGACTCAACAGCTTCTATCTTCATCTCCTCTTTTTCTAACTCAGCAACTAGTGCAATGGATCCTCCATTCTTTCTCCCTTTCTCTATTCTTTCATCTTGCTCTATTTCAAGCTCATAAGTCTTTAGAATGCCATACAGTCTCTCTAATGTGAACTCCTTGTATTCTTGTGAATTTCTCAAGGAGACTGTCATTGGTTTCCATTCTTTTGGTAGGGATCTCAGAAATTTGAGGTTAGAATCTTTGATTTGGTAGACTCTTCCATGCAGCTTTAGAGCATTTAGTAGCTTTTGAAATCAACTAAAGATATCAGTGAGAGTTTCACATTCTTCAAAGTGGAAATGCTCATATTGCTGAATTAGTAACTGCATCTTATTTTCTCTAACTTGTTCAGTGCCGTCACAGAGAATCTGAATTGTATCCCAAACTTCCTTGGCAGTTTTGCAATTGATGAAGTTGTCAAATATGTCACCATCAACTCCATTGAACAGAATATATACGGCCTTCTTGTCTTTCCTGACTTGTTCAATGTCAGGATCTGACCTTTCATGCCTTGGCTTGGGAACTGATGGCTCATTTCCAGTTGCAACTCTCATTGGTACATGAGGGCCTCTCTCTATGCAATCTACATAGGCCTCATCTTGAGAAAGTAAATGGAGATGCATCTTTACCTTCCAGTGATGGTAATTATCTTTGTCCAGAAAAGGAATCTTGACTCTGTTATGGATAAAAAAACTAAGGTTATTATTTGCTGTATTTACTGCTAAGGTTCGGGAGCTCAATTCCTTTAATGGCTGCTCTCGTGTTTTGTAGCTTAACTCTGCCTTTACGATATGCCTACGTATCTCTGTGACTTAGAGAATCAAGCCAAAAAACGTAGTTCTGATTGATGGGTAGATCCCTTTATATAGATGTTGAGAGTCCTTGAATTGTACTAGGGATAGGAGACTTGTTGATCAAGTTCTCAGACTTTGGATAGACTTTGAAGTCCTAGAATAGAGGAATCAGATTCCTAATTGCTGTAGGTGCCCTTGGGGCTATCTTTTATAGATTTATATCACTGATTGGACTCATTTAATGAGTTGTTAATCTCCCTTATTTATTAATTTCATAATTAATAAATAATCAGAGTTTCGGGCCTCGTTAATTGGGCTTCGTTACTGGACCATACCAGGTCTAATTAATTCAATATTAATTATATTTCTAGGCTAATTTTAGGCCCATATCATTTGCCCCCCAACTTCTGGGAAACCGTAAAAGGTTTCGCAGAAGTTAAGTTCATTTGTTCCCTTACAGGGTATCATTTTTGCGTAAAGTGTGGAGCGACCTACACATTTACAACGATTTGCTTTGCACACGGCTTCAAGGCTATTATAGAACCTTTCTATTATTTTCCTTACCTTATTCCTTCTTTTTAGGAATTTTCTGGTATTTTTCAGGAATTTTCCCTTAATTCTGGGATTTATCCGATTTTTCTGGAATTTTCCCTTAATTCCGGGGATTTTTTCCTTAATTTTTTCAAGAATTTTCAACAAAAATAATTTTTGGAAATAATTTTTTAATTTTCCTGATTTTCTGGGATTTTTTTTTTGCTTATTTTCCCTATTTATTGGGATTTTTTTAGCAATTTTCCCTATTTTAACCCATTTTTCTAATTAATTAAATAATCAGAAAAATAGAATTTTTACTGCTCAATACATCCTAGGTGTTGTTGATCCACGCCTAGGAGACAGTTTCCTAACAACGTCTAGGAACAATGAACCCTGGGCGTTGTTGGAGGCTGATGCTTCCTGGGCGTTGTTGATCCACGCCTAGGAGACAGTTTCCTAACAACGTTTAGGAAACTTGCGTCCTGGGCGTTGTTGGAGGGTGATGCTTCCTGGGCGTTGTTAATCCACGCCTAGGAGACAGTTTCCTAACAACGTCTAGGAAACTTACATCCTGGGCGTTGTTGGAGGCTGATGCTTCCTGGGCATTGTTGATCCACGCCTAGGAGCCACACTTATAACAACGTCTAGGAACAATGCCCCCTGGGCGTTATTGAAGGCTGATGCTTCCTGGGCGTTGTTGACCCACGCCTAGGAGCCACACTTCTAACAACGTCTAGGAACAATGCCCCTGGGCGTTGTTGAAGGCTGATGCTTCATGGGCGTTGTTGATCCATGCCTAGGAGCCATACTTCTAACAACGTCTAGGAACAATGCACCCTGGGCGTTGTTGAAGGCCAATGCTTCTTGGGCGTTGTTGATCCACGCCTAGGAGCCACACTTTTAACAATGTCTAGGAAACTTTCATCCTGGGCGTTGTTGAGGGCCAATCCGTTCATAAATCCTAGGCGTTGTGCACCCACGCCTAGGAGACATCCTTCCAACATTGTCTAGGAAATTTGCGTCCTGGACGTTATTGGAGGTTAATTCGTCTATAATTCCTAGGCGTTGTATACGCACGCCTAGGAGACATGTTTGGTACCATGCCTAGGAATCATGCACTCTAGGCGTGGTTGGGGCTTTCGAGCCTTGATTTATTCAATGAACTTTGGTTTTTGATTTAGAACATTCTAGATCTTTCCAAAATTCAAATTTTATGGGCTTCCCGCCTTTATTAGGCCCATTTCTTTAGGCCCAGATACGTTTGAGCTTCCTCAAGCTCTTCTATATAAGGGGTGGAGTGTGAGTTCATTTCTCACACTTCACTTCCCCAAAATTTCTTCACCTCTATCTTTTTCTACTCTGCAACTATTTTCTCAAAAATCGCCACCTCAAAGCGATTTTCAGCTTTCAGCATCACCATTTTCTGGGCTTATTTTGAAGATTCCGTTTGAATCTTCATCTTCTTCACTTACCTTCAAGAACTTCCTGGGTTTCAGTCTTCATCCATGGCGGATTCCGATTCATCTCACTCCCAGGTTCCCCAAGTTGTTGCCCGTCCATCTAGGGCCAGCCGAGGTAAAAAAATCTCTTATCCATTCCTCAGTTATTTCTCTTAGGGATCTTTTAACCGAATTTGGGCAAGCCTTCCATAACATGTTACACTTAGATGCATATAATTACCCTTCTAGATTTGGTCCAGAACAAGTTGGTACCATAGCTCGCCTTTTTGGCATTTCTCACCCTTATAGGGCCGAGGCTCCAGGCCCAAATGATAGGGCCTATTACCCAAAGCCTGGGGCCATTCGGGTCTATAAGGAAACCTTTTATGCTGGTTTTCGCCTTTCTCCTCATCCTTTCATTTTTCGCCTTTTGGCTGAGGCCCGAGTCTGTCCGACCCAACTCACACCCAATTCATGGCGTTTTATTCATTGTTATATGGCCCAATCTCGTAAACACGGTTTTGAGCCCAATGTTTGTGTCTTTCACTATTTATTTAAATTTGTAAATGCTTCTGAGGACCAAGGATGGGTCAAAATAGTTCATAGATTCTTGGCCCACTCCTGCTTTATTTCTGGCACCAACCCTGACTCGTATCTAACTTGGAAGAGCGAGTGGTTTTATGTGTTTCTGGATTCCGAGGAGGGTTGGGACCATTTTTTCAGGCCCAACTTCTCAAAAAGTATAGATGGGTCTTTAAGAGACCTAAAATTGGGGATAGATGTGGATGCGGCCATCAAGGCCATCACAGCTGATAACTTGCATCATTGCGCTCTCATCCTTTCAGAGGGTAATTTGCAAGATTTAGGTCTAAGTGACCTTGGTCCCGAGGGTATTTCTTTTCCCTTTTTGTTCCATTTTCTTAATTCCTTATTTGTCCTTCTTCTTACGTGCCTGTATCTTTCTGCAGCTAGGGCAGCTTTGGACACGATCTTCAAGAAGCGGGAGGCCCGTGCTGCCAAGGGCTCTGCTGTTGAGACCCACTGCGACAAGCGGGTTAGGATTGGTGACGGCCATCCAGTCACGGTTTAGGAGGCCGTCCCTACCTTTTTATCCCAGAGGCCTCTTAGCCTTGATGAGGATACCTCTCCTTTCACCGTCATTTTGGGCCTTCAGAGGAGGGACACAGTGATAGGGAGTTCCGAGGCTGCCGCTGTTTAGTCCGAGAGTGTGATTACACCTCGTGACTGGGCTGAGATAGTAGAGTCTTCTGATGACCTACAGATTGAGCATCTTGGTGCTCAGGCCATGGCTTCTGTAAGCCTCTTCCTTTTCCCCTTTTTGACTATTTTTTAATTCTTTCATACTTACTTACTGTATTATGCTCGTGCAGATGAATACATATCTCCAGGCTGCCCTTCACAATCTGAAGGATGTGAAGACTAGCCTAACCATTGCTGAGAGAGATAGGGACAGGTATCTCAAGGCTTCCGAGGCCAACTTCACTCGTTTCTGTGAGGTAGAGAAGGAGTTGGCGGATGAAAAGGAGAAAGTTCGTAAGCTGGCGCTGGATGCTCAGAGGGCCCGGGCTGAGGTGATAGCTGAGTATAAGGCATCTCAGGACTTTCAGGATGTCCTAAATGCTGAGTACGATGCTAACTTCCCAGAGACCTTTTCTAGCTGTTGGGAGCAGATAGTGGAGGAGATTGAGAAGTAGATTCCGGAGGTGACTCTCACCGTCTATCCAGTCCCTGTTATTTCTGGGAAAGAGCCTCTTCTTGATGATATTCCTCTTTCTCCTACTCTCACTACTTCTGCTGAGGTCGCAGCTGTTTCTCCTCGAGATACTGATCCTATGCCCGTTCCTTCTTCTACTGCTTCCGATGAAGAAAACATTGATGATGACTTTTTCAATGATCTTTGAGTAGTTTGTTTTTCTTATTTGGCCCATCGTGGCTTTTTATGTATTGACTTAGTCATATTCGGAACTTATTACCCTTCGGGGTTTATTATGTTATTTTAAGTTATTTGTTTGCTTTTCTACTATCCTTTTCAGGTACTTGTACTGTTAGTTTGCTAGCCTTTTAAAAGCTATCCCCTATTTTCCTCGTACTTGTACTAAAATAGATAAGCAAACTTAATCATATATAGTATGCACCAAATAGTTCTATAATAAGATGAACTAAACAATTGTAAAACAAGTTTATGGAAACTCTTGGGATTCATCCCTTACACCACTTCTAATAATCCTAAAAAATAATGTTAAAACATGTAAATCCTAATCAATCAAAGCTTCAAGGTTCTTTTCAACCTACTTGTCACCTTGACAAGTGAGAATCATGTTTAATGGCTTCACACGTAGTAAACCTTCAGGTTTTGTGCATGCCAAGTTCTCGGGACTTCAACACCATCCATAGTTTCCAGCTTGTAGGTTCCTCTGCCTTGTACACTCTTGACCTTATATGGCCCTTCCCAATTTGGGGAAAGTTTCCCTTTCTGCCCTACACCAGAAGCTTCCACCTTCCTCATGACTAGGTCACCCTGTTTGAAGAACCTTACCTTTCTTTAACCCTTAGGTTGTAGTAGAACGAAGCCTTTTTCTGATACTCCACTATCTTCACATGTGCCTCGTCTCACACTTCATCAATTAGATCCAAGGCTAGTCTTTGCCCTTCCCCATTCTCCTCAGCATTTAAAGCTTGAATCCTGGGAGAGGAATGTGATATCTCTACGGGAACAACCGCTTCTGCCCCATATGCTAACATGAAGGGAGTTGCTCCAGTCGTGACTCTACAGGTAGTCCTATAGGCCCATAGTATTGGGAGTATTTCATCTACCCAGTTATTCCTCGACTTCTCGATCCTCTTCTTTAGTCCATCCAGGATTATCCGATTTGCCACTTCCGCTTGCCCATTGGCTTGCGGATGAGCTACAGAGGTAAATCGTAACTCAATTTCGTTTTCTTCACAATACCTCTTGAATTCCTCGTTGTTGGATTATGTTCCGTTGTCAGTGACTAAGATGTGGGGAATTCCATACCGGCACATGATATTTTCCCACATGAATTGTGCAACCTGCTTAGTTGTGATTTTAGCCAAGGGCTTGGCTTCAATCCACTTGGTAAAATAATCGATGGCTACAATAAAAAACTTCCTTTGTGCCATGGCCATGGGGAAAGGCCCAAGTATATCCATTCCCCACTTAGCAAAGGGGATAGGTGAGTTGACGGATGTCAGCATCTCAGGGGGTTGTCTAATAACAGGTGCATGCTTTTGACAGTGGTCACACTTCCTCACATATTCTTTGGCATCCGCCATCATTTCTGGCCAATAGAAGCCTAAACGGGTTATCTTATGGGCTAATGCTCTGCCCCCCAAGTGTTGCCCATATATGCCTTCATGTACTTCTTCAAGAGCCAAACGTGCCTCATCGGGCCTGAGACACCTTAAGTAAGGCACCACAAAAGATCTTTTATTCAAAATCCCATCTATCAAAGAGTATCTTAGTGCTCGAACAGCCAATTTTCGTGCTTCAGTAGCATCGTTCGGTAACCAACCGGTTTGAATATGAGCCTTAATGGGATCAATCCATGATGTCCCCAGGCCTATAGGAGCCATGAGCTTAACATCAATGCTCCGTGTTTTCAAAATGCGATAGTATACACTTCCAGAACTTTCTTCCATCTCAGATGAAGGAAATTTAGACAACGCATCTGCCTAGTCATTTTCCTCCCTGGGAATGTGCTCAACATGGCATTCATCAAATTGGTTCATCACGGCCCTTACCAGGCGGACATACTTAGCCATCGTTTCATCCCTTGCCTCAAACTCTCCCTTCACCTGGGATATGACCAACTTCGAGTCTCCACAGACTTTTAAGTTCTTGACTCTAAGTGTCCCTGCTAAGCCAAGACCAGCTATCAGAGCTTCATATTCTGCCTCATTATTTGTGGTTGGGAAGTCTAACATCATGGCATACTCAATTAAGAACCCATCAGGGCTTTGTAAAACCAAACCTGCTCCACTTGAATTTGTTTTCGATGCTCCATCAAAATAGAGAACCCAATATTCTTTCTCCTTATCAACCTTCTCTTTGTCCACCTTATCATCTTCCTTATCTTGAGGTATGATATCTTCCTGCCCTCCGACTTCTTCGTTGGGTATGGTACATTCCACCACGAAGTCAGCTAATGCCTGGACTTTTATTACCGTCGGTGGCTTATACTTAATGTCGAACTCCCCCAGCTCTATTGCCCACTTGATCAACCTCCCACTAGCCTTGGGACTATGAATGATATTTCTCGGGGGCCGATTTGTTAGCACCTCAATTTGATGAGCCTGAAAGTAAGGACGTAACTTTCTTGAAGCCATCACCAAAGATAGAGCAAATTTCTCAATAGTTGAATAATTCAACTCAGCACCATATAGAATTTTGCTGACATAGTATACGGGTTTCTGGATTTTCAGTTCCTCTTTAACCAATACAGCGCTCAAGGCACTCTCTGAAATAGCTAAGTACAAGAATAAAACTTCATTCAAAGCTGGCTTGACCAACAACGGGGCCTGGGCCATATATTTCTTTAATTCTTTGAAAGCCTTCTGGTTTTCCTCACTCCATACAAAGTCCTTAATGTTTTTAGTGACTTCAAGAATGATAGGCACTTGTCTCCTGACTTGGAGATGAATCGTCCCAGTGCAGCAACCCTTCCTATGAGCTTCTGAATATCCTTGACAGTTTTTGGTGGTTCCATGTCCAGGATTGCCTTTATTTTATCGGGGTTAGCCTCGATCCCTCTCTTGGAGACCATCAATCCTAAAAAATTTCCAGACCCTACTCTGAAAGCACACTTTATAGGATTTAACATCATCTTGTGGTACCACAGGACCTCGAAAGCTTCCCTCAAATGGGTTATATGATCAGTCTTTACTAGACTCTTGACTAACATGTCATCAACATATACCTCCATAGTCTTGCCAATAGGATCCTTAAAAATTTTATTTACCAACCTTTGATAGGTGGCTCCTGCATTCTTGAGACCAAATGCCATAACAAGATAATAATAAATACCAAAGTCAGTGATGAATGATACCTTTGGAATGTCGTCCTTATGCATCCTGATCTGATTGTATCCACTAAATCCATCCATGAAGCTAAGCATTTCATGCCCAACAGTGGCATCTATCAAAGTATCGATCCTTGGTAACGGGAAACAATCCTTAGGACAGACATCATTTAGATCAGTAAAGTCCACACACATCCTCCATTTTCCATTGGCCTTCTTCACCATTACAGGGTTTGGTAACCACTCTGGAAATTGAATCTCCTCAATGAAACCAGCCTCCAAGAGCTTCTCCATTTCCTATTTTATAGCTTCTTGCCTTTCTGGAGCAAAACTTCTTTTCTTTTGTTGCACTGTCTTCCGATTTGGGTCCACATTCAGCTTGTGATTAATCAGTTCCGGGTCTATGCCTGGCATATCAGCTGCTGACCATGCAAATACGTCACTATTTTCTTGTAAAAATTTCACCAACTTCCCTCTAAAGGGCTCCTCGAGCGTTGCTCCAATAAAAGTCACCTTCTCAGGATCTTCGGGGGCTAAAGGAATCGAAACCGAGTCTTCTACTGGCTTTCCTCTTTTCTCATCATTCTCTCGGATATCCAGATCTTCAATAGGAAGAACCTGCCCCCAACTCCGTCTGCCCTCAAAGAGGCCACATAACAACTTCTAGCCATTTTTTGATCTCCTCTCTCTTCCCCAATCCCATCTCGGGTTGGAAACTTCATAACTGAATGATAGGAAGAAGGGACTGCCTTGAAGGCGTGTATCCCTGTTCTTCCCATGATAGCATTGTAGGTTGAACTAGCCTTCACCACCACAAAGTCCAACATCTGAGTTGCTTGCCTTGGTTTCTGTCCTATGGTTGTTGGCAACTTAATTATTCCTTCTACGGGGTATTCCACTCCCGCGAATCCATATATCGGTATGTCGGTTGGGGTCAATTGGGAGTCATTATATCCCATCCTTAAAAAGGTGTCATGGAGCAAATTATCCACTGAACCACCATTATCCACAAGGACCCTTCTTACCGGGCTGTTCCCTATTATCGGGGTTATGACCAACGGGTCGTCATGGGGAAATTTCACACCCTCCAGATTAGAATCATCAAAAGACATTGTTACTCCTGTCCTGGCCCTCTTCGAGGCTTCCCCAACAATATACATAACTTCTCGAGCATATGCTTTCTTGGAGTTCTTGGATAACCCAGCAGCGGTTGGTCCTCCAAAAATTATGTTGATCACAGGCCCTCGGGGGTGCGGTCCTCTAAAGATTGTATTTATCACCGGTCCCCTAGGTTAGGGATTTCACCCCTGATCTTCTTGATCTCTCCTTCGTTCATCAAAGTTTCTTCTCACGTTGTTGGTTATATCCCTTCCTTCTCCAGTGTATTTGTTTAATCTTCCTTTTCGAATGAGGAACTCAATTTCATCTTTCATTTGTCTACACTCATCGGTATCATGACCGACATCTTTGTGAAATCTACAATACTTGTTCTTATCTAGCTTGGCAGGATCAGCCTTCAAGGGCTTAGGCCAACGAATATCTCGATCTTTCTCGATTTCCATCAAGATCTGGCTTCTAGGAGTATTCAGCTTAGCATATTCACTGAACTTTTGCCCAGGTCCTCCCTTCTTGGGGGTTGAATCAGGGTTTTGCTCGGTTCTAGGATATTTGTCCTTAGCAATATACTCCAGATTAGTTTTCCGCTTCTTGCCTCCAGTGGGCTCATTACTCACTACGGTCTTTCTCATGCTTTCTTCCACCTTGATGTACTTCCCGACCCTATCTTGGAGCTGCAACATGCTCTCAGGTGGGCGCTTGGCCAGGGACATCTTGAAGAACTCATCCCTAGTTCCCTGTTGCAGTGCTATCATGGCTACCTTGTTATCAAGGTCCGGGACTTTTAAAGCTTCCTTTATGAAATAATTCAGGTAATCTCTCAAGGATTCCTTCGCTCCCTGCACAATGCTCATGAGGGATGCTGAACTTTTCTCATGCACTCTTCCGCTGATGAACTGCTTAATAAAAGCCTGACTTAATTCTCTGAACGACCCAATAGAGTTCGGGGGCAGACGACTATACCACCTTTGAGCCATACCTGACAGGGTTTGAGGAAAGGCCTGACACTTAATAGCATCATTCACGGGCTGCAACAGTAGCGCATTAGATTATGTTCTAACATGATTAGCGGGATCTCCCGTGCCATCATAAGCTTTTATAGTTGGCATCTTGAACTTCCTTGAGATATGGGCATTCATTATATCTTCAGCGAAGGGTGGAGTAGGATCATCAGGATCCCTAAGGGGAAGAAGATTGCTTGGATCAGCTCTTGGGACAACAACCCTTCTCTGCACTGGACCATCCAGGTCTATGATAGGAGGAGGATTTCTCCCCCTAGGAGGTACTGGGGGTCTGGTGGTTTGTTGTGCCTCCAAGTCACGCCTCAGCCTTTGAATTTCAGCCTCGTGAGCCCTGATTCTTTCCTGCACTTCTTGGGGATTCGTCCCTTGGGTGCTTTGGGGGCGTTGGCTACCATTAGCCATCGGCTCTTTGCCAGCACGTCTCCTTCTTGGGGCTACTTCATCATTCGAAGATTCGGAGTCTCCCTCAGTGTAAGGACCAGAAAATTCTTGATCCTCAGGGATAGGAGCCAAACCTCGTATGTATGGGGGCGAACGCCCTCGTGCTTCACTACGTCCAACATGTCCACTTCCTCCAACCTCGGGGTAAAGGGGCATCCCATAAGGGGGTTAGTAGTAACAACAGTCGAATATTCGTACCCAATGGGTCGAGAATTCATAGGTGCATGTACTTGTTGAACTTGAGGATTCGTACCTTGAGTAGTCGAGGGAACCATCCCTTGTGGCTGAGGTTCAGTTGCCCCTATATGGGCTTCTCCTTGCGTGGTTGCATAGGTTGAGTGAGGAGGCACCTCCACACTTGAAGAAATTACTTGGGTTGTCCTCGTTGGTGTTCCTCCTCCAAGGGCTCTAACTGTTCTCCATGTTCTCGCCATGGTTATTGTTGTGCTTTCCCACAGACGGCGCCAAATGTTATGGATACAAAAATAAGGTTATTATTTGTTGTATTTACTGCTAAGGTTCGAGAGCTCAAGGCCTTTAATGGCTGCTCTCGTGTTTCGTAGCTTAATTCTGCCTTTAAGAGATGCCTACGTATCTCTGTGACTTAGAGAATCAAGCCAAAAAACATAGTTCTGATTGAGGGGTAGATCCCTTTATATAGATGTTGAGAGTCCTTGAATTGGACTAGGGATAGGAGACTTGTTGATCAAGTTCTCAGACTTTGGATAGACTTTGAAGTCCTAGAATAGAGGAATCAGATTCCTAATTGGTGTAGGTGCCCTTGGGGCTATCTTTTATAGATTTATATCACTGATTGGACTCATTTAATGAGCTGTTAATCTCCCTTATTTATTAATTTCATAATTAATAAATAATCAGAGTTTCGGGCCTCGTTAATTGGGCTTCGTTACTGGACCATACCAGGTCTAATTAATTCAACATTAAGTATATTTCTAGGCTAATTTTAGGCTCATATCGGACTCCAACATCCTTCTTGTTCATCTTGCTGTTTTGTTGTGATCCTTAAACTCTTTGTTCTTCAAGAGCTTGCTATGATACCAATTGTTAGTCCCTAACAATGGTACAAGAATTAGAGAAGGGGGGTTGAATGGAATTCTTGAAACTTTTTCTGAATTATAAAATGTTCTAACTTAATATATATCAGACAATGTTTTGATTTGCAAAGTGCGGAATGACAAGTTAAATATGAATCAAAACATAAAGTAATAAAAACACAAGTCTTTAAAACTTTCTGGTGGATTTGAATGTATCCACCATATATATATATATATATCAAGAGAACTCTGTGAAGCTTGAATAGCTCACAGCTGCTTACAAATAAGAACAACTAAACTTACAGAGAAATGCTAAGCATACAGCTTACAAATGTTTCTCTGAAAAATTATTTGCTTAGTCTTCTTATTGTTCTATTTGCTACTCTTGGTTTATATATCACCAAGATTACACAGTAATAAGACAAGATAATAAAACAAACCTATCAAGTCTAATACTACGCTACTTCATTACTCTATTCCAGCATCTTTGAATATCTTCATAATAGCATGGAAATGGCAATGCTTCTTTGTTCTCAAAAACCCAGTTGAATAGGCTTCCACATTCCTTTTACATACACTCGATGCATGTGACTGTGTTGTCACTCTCAACAGATATTTGAATTGATTATCCGTCGGGTACATGATCATCCGTCGGGTTACCTTGGTGATCATCCGTCGGGTTGCCTTGTTGATCATCCGTCGAGTAGCATTGTTAATTATCCGTCAGGTAGCTATTTGGAACTTGACTTCATTTCATTTATGTAGAATTACAAGACATCATCTATGTACAATTAATCAACCTAATCTGCATATCTAATTAAAATCAACATGACTTATATGCTACTACAGAATCTATACAAATGTGTTTGTAGAAATGTGCTACATGACTTATTGTTACATAAGCTACTCACTCGATGGATGTCAAATCATCATCCGTCGGGACTCTATTAAGTCGTCCGTTGGGACTATATATGCTTATCCGTCGAGTGCTACATATTTCACTAAGTTAAATCTACTAAGGTGTTTTGTTAATGAAATTATCAAGTTCACAACATATACACAACAAAAGACATTATGAATATGCTCCATATGTGGGGGGTAACGCCAATTCGTATGCTACCTTGTCGACAGGCCTTGGAATTTCAAAAGGTCCAACATATCTAGGACTCAACTTTCCTTTCTTTCCGAATCTGAACAATCCCTTCCGCGGTGATAAGTTGTACTTATATTCAACTTAGTTCCTAAACATTCCTGAAAACTTTTCCACAATCTTGAATTGAATCGTGGATCTCGGTCAAATACAATAGACACAGGGACTCCATGACGAACTACTATCTCTTTCAAATACATGTGAACCAGCTTATCCAATGAAGATCTTTTATTAATAGGAAGAAAATGAGCTTACTTGGTTAGTCTGTCTACTAGAACCCAAATAGCGTCGTGGTTTTCTTTTGTCCTTGGTAATTCGACAATAAAATCCATAGCAATGTGTTCCCACTTCCATTCTGGAATCTCTAACGGTTGCAATAAGCCACATGGTCTATGATGCTCCGTTTTAACTCTTTGACATGTATAACATCTATTAACCAATTCCGTAATCTTTTTTTTTCATATTTGGCCACCTATAATTCTCCTTTAAATCTCTGTACATCTTGGTACTCCCTAAGAATTAAACTTCCTACAACCAAAACTCACACTTTGAAAACTTAGCATACAACTTCTCCCTTCTCAAAATTCCTAAAGTTATCCTTAAGTGCTCTGCATGGTCTTCCATTGACTTAGAGTAAATCAAAATATCATCTATAAACACAATTACAAACTTTTCCAAATATTCCTTAAAAATTATGTTCATCAAGTCCATAAATACTGCAGAGGCATTGGTCAATGCAAAAAACATCACTAAAAATTCATAATGACCGTACCTAGTTCTAAAAGCTATCTCTGGTATGTCTTCAGGTTTTATCTTTAATTGGTCATACCCGGATATCAAATCAATCTTAGAAAAATACTTTTCTCCTTTCAACTGATCAAACAAATTATTGATTCGAGGTAATGGATACTTGTTCTTGATAGTAAGCTTGTTGAGCTCCCGATAGTCAATACATAATCTCATGCTTCCATCTTTCTTTTTAACAAATAACACCGGTGCACCCCATGGGGACACATTGGGTCTAATCATGCCTTTTTCTAATAATTATTGCAATTGCTTTGCTAATTCCCTCATTTCAACTGATGCTACTCTATACGGGGCCTCGGACACTAGTTCCGTTCCAGGTGCTAAGTCGATCGCAAACTCAATTTCTCTATCTGGAGGAACTCCTGGTAACTCGTCTGGAAACATGTCTGGAAATTCATTAACTACTGGAATATCTTCAAGTTTTGTTGGCTCCTAAAATGCTCGCATCCTTGTCATAGTAACTTTTTAGTTTGAATCATGGTCAAGAATTTCTTTACTTGCCTTTAACCTCTAAACGTCACCACTTTCTCATCTGGCGCTTTCAAAATTACCTTCTTGTTATGACAGTCTATCTGAGCATCATGCTTAGATAGCCAGTCCATTCCTAAAATAACGTCAGATTCTCCTAACTTGAATGGTATCAAATCAACACAAAACTTATTTCCAGAAATCGCAATCTCACAATCAATACACACTTGGTTAATAGATACACGCTCTTGATTTGTTAATTCTACATTCATAATCTCAATCAAAAATTTAACTGGGCAGTTCAACTTATCAACAAAATCTTGAGAAATAAATGATCGAGTTACTCCCGAGTCTACTTTCACTTTAGCACATAAGGAATTCACAGTAAGCGTAACTGCCACAACATCAGTGTTTTGAATAGCATCCTTCATAGACATATCATAAACTCTAGCTTAGGGAGGCTCATTTACTATCAGAGTAGATCCCATGATTCTCAACACATTACTGATCAGGGCTGGTGTTTTACAATCCTTAGCTATATGTTCTGGCTTTCCACAATTGAAACATGTATACCCAATTGTTGGAACCTTACCTGATTGATTCCTAATAGATTAATCTTTATTTGTTGGCTCTCTGGCTGGTTGATTCTGGAACTCCCTTGAACAGTGCCCCTTCTGATTACATCTGTAACAGACCACATTTAACTTATTACAAACTCCTCTGTGTTTCTTTCCACATACCTGATATTCTGGTAAAGCTTGCCTTTGTTGATTCGGCTGGTTCCCAATGGCTGGACGGTTGCCTTGTCCTCCGTTGCCTACATTTTACTTCATGAAATTAAAATTCCTTCATGGCTAAAACTTCCCTTTCTTTAGATTACCAACATTTGGAAACTTCCCTGCTGGTGACTGTCCTTCACTTCCCTCCAACTTCCTTTTCTTACTCTCTTTCTCCTTCTATAACATTTCATTCTATGCCTCTGCAATCATAACTTTCTGTACTGTTACTTCCTATGAGTCCTATTCAAATATAGCTACTTTCCCTCTGATCATGGTTGAAGACCTTGCTGAAATCTCTTGGCTTTCTTCCTATCAGTGTCTACATATGATGGTACAAACCTAAAAAATTCTTCAATCTTACTTTCATAATCTGCTACTGACATATTCCCCTACTTTAACTCTAGAAACTTATTTTCCATTTGATCCTTAATATACTGAGGACAATAATTCTCTAAAAACAACTCCTTGAATCAATCCCAAGCAATAACATCCGTACCTTCCAATGTCTTAACAGTTTCCTGCCAATAGGTTGCTTCATTCTTCACATAGTAACTCGCAAATTCTGTCTTTTGTTCCTCTCTTACCTTGACTAAAGAAAATGACTTTTCAATCTCCTTTAACCAAACTGTTTTTTCAATTGGATCTAAAGAACCTTTTAACTCCGGTGAATTCATCGCCTGAAAAGTCTTAAAAGTGCGAAAGGTAGACTTTGGTATATCTTCAGTCTTGATTTTCAACTAGTGATATCCTGTCCTCAAGTCTATTTTGGAAAACTTTACAGCACCCTTAAGTTGGTCAAATAGGTCGTTAATCCTAGGGAGAGGGTACCTATTCTTGATGGTTAGTTTGTTCAACTCTCGATTATCTTTGACTAGCCTCATGCTACCATCCTTCTTCTTTACAAACAGCACTGGTGCACCCCCATGGTGACACACTTGGTCTTATCATTTCGTTGTCTAATAATTCTTGTAGTTGAGAAGCTAGTTCCTTCATCTCGACTGGGGCTAGCCTATATGAGGCCTTAAGTACTGGTGCCAGTCCTGGTGCTAATTCTATAGCAAACTTTATCTCTCTGTCGGGTGGTAACCCTGGTAAGTCCTTCAGAAAAACATCCTCGAATTTATTCACTACGGGTATGTTATGTATGTTAGGGACTTCCTTCTTAGTGTCTATTACATAGGCCAAATAGGCCTCATTACCTTTCTTTAAAAACTTCCTAATCTGGACCATGGTTAGAAATTTTTGGGTCTCTCATTGACCTTTAAATATTATCTCTTTTTCATCTTCCACTTTTATTTTTATTTTCTTTTTCTCACAATCTATTTATGCTCCGTTACCGGATAATCAGTCTATTCCTATGATCACATCGAATTCTCTTAACGTAAATGGGATTAAGTCAACCTCAAAGACTTTCCCTTCTAGTTTTAACTTGCATCTGGGATGTACTTGATTAACAAGAATGATCTCCCGGTTTGTTATTTCTACTTGTAATACCTCGCATAGAGGTACATCATTAGGATTTATTTTCTTAACAAAATTTTGAGATATAAATGACTTGATCACTGCAGAATCAAATAAAACATTTGCACGTTCTGAATTTAACAAAAAGGTACCTGCTATCACATCTGTGTTCCGAAAAGCGTACTGAATGGTCATGTTGAAAGTCCTAGCAGCTGGAGGCCGGTTGGAAGCAGCTCTGCTCATCCCTGAAGCCTGAGGCCTTAATGTGGGGCAATCCTACTTCATGTGCCCTATCCTTCCGCACTAAAAGCATGTCACTCTTGGTTGAGGGAAATTTCCGGAAAGGTGTCCTGGTTGGTTGTATTTGAAATACTTCAGAGTGGATCTTTCCTGGACTCACACTCTGAGGTGCCTCTTCCATATGTCCGGCAATCTGGTATAGGGGCACGGGGTTGACTGTGAAATGTCACTCTAGATTTTCCGTCGCCCTAGATGACACTCTCACTCAGGGCCTTTATAAACCAGGGACCTCTCCCTGGTTTAGACACCACTCCCCTAACAAACCTTCTTGGAAGGCTCCTATTCACGGTTCCTTCTCCTCCTTGATTTCCTATCTTCCTTTTCCTACTTTCCTTCTCTTTCAAACTTTACTGACTACCTGCTTCAACTATCGAGGCCTTCTGCACTAGGGTGGAATAATATGTCAGTTCTAGCATCACCACTCGTTTCTAAATCCATTATTTCATACCAACCTGAAACCTTCTCGCCTTCTTCTCTTCCGTATTAACAAATTCCGGTACAAACCGCGACAAATATGTAAACTTAGCCTCGCATTTCACCACTATCATTCTATCTTGTTTCAACTCTAGGAACTTTATTTCCATCCAACTCTTTATAAACCTAGGGAATTACTTGTCTAAGAGCAACCGTGTAAATATATCCCATGGAATCACAACATCAGTCTCGAGGTTACGCTTGGACTCCCACCAATATTTAGCTTCCCTCTTTAGCATGTAGGAGATGAAGATGGTCTTCTGTCACTCTTCGACACCTAGTATCTCGAAAGACTTCTATATCTCCTTAAGCCAGGACTGTGCCTCCACGGGGTCGGCAGATCTTAGAAACTTTGGGGGTTTGAGGGACTTAAACGCCTTGAAGGCAGTAGTAGCAGTTTGTTGAACAAATGTGGTGGTGGTGGTGGAAGGGATTGTTCGTTCATATTTACCCTTGAGAGGTTCACAAATTCATTTATGGGGTTTCCCTCTTGGTGGGTATCCTCAGCCTCTTTTTCCATATATTTTTTTTCATCAAATTCATTGAAGTCTAAGTCTTCTTCAAATTCCTCATTTACAACATGGTCGGGTTTGTCCTGCCTCTGATCAACAGATTTTGCGGGATGAGCCCTAGTTCCTCTTCTAAAGGGTGGCATTGTTCTGATAATGAAATGATGTTGATACAGTTACACATATTTATATTTTGATTAGTTCATTTATACGTACACATGTATTTAAATATTTGGCATGCTTTCATCGAGGGGGTAATAATAAAGTAAAACATTTTTTTTATAACTAATAGATAATATATAAAAAGGTCTCCCAGACTATGTCTTGGGGCGAAATACATAGGTCCTGAATATAAATTACCAAATACATAATTTCTGAATACTGAATATCAAATACATAAACTGGGCACCTGGGAGGGCTAGGAATGCTATCTACTATTAGCTATCCTAACAAAATTGGTGACAAGTCACCCAGCCCTTACAAGGTCTATATACAGCTATTGTGCTCCTCAATATGTGTTATCGCGCGTGAGGTATCTGATCCTTCTCATCGCTCTAGCCAGCATCAACTCAGCATCGACTACCGGAATGTATCCTCCTATTGCAGTCATCCTCATCTACACCCGAGTGTAGAGCTCAATCTCGTCAATCTCTCAGTGAGCTATGGTTGGGGAAGCATCCCTAAAGTCCCTGCGGTACCAAGTCTAGTAGCTCTCTCGGTGGATAATTTCTGGCGTAGCTCAACAATACGGGTAGACGCCGCAGTGATGTCAGCATTTAGCTGTGCCAAAATCCAGTCATGAACTGCACATAGATGGTCGCCGGGGGTGGCAAGGGCGAGTCCGGGTCACTGTAGGATATGTCATGGATCTCATAAGTCTGTGCCCCCATCTCGTCATCCTCGTCCTCATCATCGGAGGGTAAGGGGCTCAGTATCCCTGGGTAAGGGGTGGGAGGGCGAACAGTCGGGAGAGGGTACATCTCTATGTCTGTCCAGTCTACGCCATCGTCCTGGGACTCCTTGACATCATCTTCTATAGGGGTAGGAAAGTTAGTCTCATCCTCTGGAGGATCCTTGGTAGGGTCATCCTCTGAGTCATCAATAGGTGGTTCCTTCGACTCGAGAGTAGGGTTGTTCTCAAATGGCATAATGTCCTCGATAGGGTCAACCTCCCCCATAGGCTCCACCGGTACCTGATACAATAAGCAAGGTGTTACTAACTTAGAGTCGGGATTCCCTTGAGGGTAAAATTGTCAAGACTACATAATGTAGTCTTGCGACGAACTCAATTTAAGTTCTACTTGATTTTTATTATTCTTATGTCTAAGTATTTTATCTACTATCATTTCCAATATTTGATAACCTGAGGCTCTAATACCATTTCTGTGATGCCCGCAATCCGGGGTCAGGGATTTAGGTGCCCACGCCATCTTGAATTCTGTTTAAACACTTATCTTTTTCACAATAATTATATATACTCAAACATCTACAACCCCATACATATCAACACACACATACACTTACAGGTTATTATCTTGGAAATGGACAATACATTACTAGAGTTATTAAATCTGCAAGGTGATAGTTATTAGAGACCAAAAGTAATTTAGTCTTACCACGGGTGTAACCTTTATTTAAGGTTAGATCGGCGGCCTAATATCCGTTTCTTCATTACTACCTTACATAGATCATACTTATATATAATTTGGATAAAAAACAACTGAAACCCAATCCAGCTCATACGCTCTACCTGTGGCACTGCACCAAATAATCTACAAAAAAGATGGACATTTCCTACTCGCTTCCAGGCTTTGAGCTTTCTTACCGGAATCTTGGTTCACTGTTGTGTTGTGTCATTTTAAGAAAACAAGTGTGAGCAATAATGCCTATCATAATAATTTACAATATGAAAAGACTGTACAAGGAATTTATATCAGATTTCCGTATATGGATATATGTTTGTTTAAAGTGATTTTTCTTGGTGATACACACCTTTTTTCAAAAAAATTCTGGATTGACTTATTTGTATGCAAATAACTTAATGGTAAACCCATCACCTAGGCTTGGGTTATGGTATTGCATCTCAATTCCAATTGGAAGAATATGACATTCACCGGAGCCCATACTATACAATGATCAGTCCGATAACAGAATATTATTATTGTTCTCTATATGTAGAAAGACGACTTCCTTACTCCCGGTTGTCACCCTAGCCGCATTCGGGATTTATATGCTTCCCCTTTCTCCCGGGTATATTTTACATACTTCGTATGTTTTTCAGTACACATGGGACCTTCTCATACGAAAATTAAATTAGTAGTCTACCCAGTACATGAAGTACTGGATCTCTACCCCTCCTTTATCCTTTAAGAATCCTATCATATCACAAGAACTCGTACTCCTCGAGTTCCCAAAGCGTTTAGCTATTGATAGGCATAACTCATGTTATATTTATATATATGTACTTCCGAGATTTTTCGGAGGAAGTATTAAGATAATGTGAGTTGACCGTTGTCATAGTTAAGTATTTAAGGGGGAGTTTCTTTTGACACTATAGTCAAAATATTTAAAATACGTCAAGATAATATTTTTCGACGATCCGAAAATATAATACTGATTTTATGGAGTTCGGAAAGTATTTTAAAAGTAAATTTTTGGACTTTTAAATCATATTAAATCATTTATTACATATTTAAGAACTGAACTTCCGGTAGCCAAAATTCATATTTTGAGAATTTAGCATAAAACTTTTCCTTCCTCAAAATTTCCAAAGATGTCCTCAAATGCTCCGCATGGTCTTCTGCTGATTTCGAGTAAACCAAAATATCATCTATAAACACAATGACAAACTTGTCCAAATATTTCCTGAAAATTCTATTCATCAAATCCATAAACGCTGTTGGGGCATTGGTTAATCCAAAAGACATCATTAAGAATTTATAATGACCATACCTTGTTCTAAAAGTTGTCTTTGTTATATCTTCTGGTTTAATCTTCAATTGGTGATATACGGATCTCAAATCTATCTTAGAAAAATACTTGGCTCCCTTCAACTGGTCAAATATATCATCGATTCGAGGTAATGGATATGTGTTCTTGATTATAAGCTTATTGAGCTCCCGATAGTCGATGCATAATCTCATGCTTCCGTCTTTCTTCTTAACAAATAATACCGGTGCACCCCATGGGGACACACTGGGTTAAATTACTCCTTTATCTAACAACTCTTGCAACTACTTCACTAACTCCTTCATTTCAACGGGCGCCATTATATATGGGGCCTTGGATACTGGTTCCGTTCCAGGTGCTAAGTTGATTACAAACTTAATTTCTCTATATGTAGGAATTCCTTGTAACTCGTCTGAGAACACGTCTGGAAATTCATTGATTACTGGAATATCTTCAAAAAATTTCGGCTCCTGATTTCTATCGATCACATAAGCAATGAAATGCTCGCATCCTTGTCATAGCAGCTTCTTAACTTGAATCATCGTTAGGAACATCTTTGGTTACCTTTGACCTTTAAACGTCACTACTTTCTCGTATGGAGTCCTCAAAATTACCTTCTTATTATGAAAGTCTATCTGAGCATCGTGCTTAGGTTGCTGGTCTATTCCTAGAATAACGTCAAACTCTCCTAACTTAAATGGTATCAAACCCACACAAAACTTATTTCCAGAAATCTCAATCTCATAGTTCACACATACTTGATTAACATATACACGTTCTTGATTTGTTAATTCCACAATCATTTTTTCATTTAACCATTCAACTGGACAATTTAACTTATTAACAAAATCTTGAGAAATAAAAGATCGAGTTACTTCCGAATCTACTAGCACTTTGGCACATAAAGATTTCACAGTAAGTGTACCTACCACAACATCAGTGTCCTGAATAGCATCCTTCATAGACATGTCAAAAACTCTAGCTCTTGGAGGCTCATTTACTACTGGAGTAGATCCAATTATTCTCAATGCATTACTAACTGGAACTGGTGTCTTGCAATCCCTTGCTATATGTCCTGGCTTACCGCACTTGAAACATATAAATCCGATTGCTGGAACTTTGACTGCTAGATTCCTGGTAAGCTGGTCTTTATTTACTGGGTCTCTGGCTGGCTAATTATGGCACTCTCTTGAATAGTGCCCTTTATAGTTACATTTATAATAAACCACATTCAACTTGTTACGAACTCCTTTATGTTTCTTTCCGCATACCTGGCAATCTGGTAAAGCTAGCCTTTGTTGGTTTGGCTGGTTCCCAGTAGCTGGACGGTTTCCTTGTCCTCCGTCGCCTGCCTTTTGCTTTCTAACTTCCTCTTCTGGTTAAAATTTGGAAAGTTCCCTGCTTGTGACTGTCCCTCATTTCCTTCAAACTTCCTCTTCTTACTCTCCTTTTCTTTCAATGATATTTCACTCTTCGTCTTTGCAATCATGGCCTTCTATAAAACTCCTGTATCTGTGTCTAATTTAAATATGGCTACCTTCCCTCTGATCCATTGCTTAAGACCCTGCTGAAATCTCTTAGCTTTCTTCCTGTCTGTATCCACATATGATGGGACAAACCTTGACAATTCTTCAAACTTACTTTCATAATCCGCCACTAACATATTTCCCTGCTTTAACTGCAGAAACTTCAATTCCATTTAATCCTGAACAAACTGAGGTAAATACTTCTCTAGAAACAACTCTTTGAATCTTTTCCTAATAATAACATTCGTCCCTTCCAATATCTTAATAGTTTACCACCAGTAGGTGGCTTCATTCAACCAAACTCAACTTTCTGTCCGTCTTTCACCTTAACCAAAGTAAATGACTTCTCTATTTCTTTCAACCAAACTTTCGCTTCAATCGGATCTAAAGAACCCTTGAATTCCGGTGGATTCACCGCCTGAAAAGTCTTAAAAGTTACTTGAGGATTGGTTTGTCTTTACTGCTGTTGAGTCAGGTTGATTGTTTATTGAGCCAAGATCTGGAGAATGTGGGATACTGTTGGGTCTATGGGGCATGGATTTGCATTCTGGTTATTGTTGTCTTGGTTGTTGTTGTTGTTTTCTTCATTCTGGTTGGTAGAACGGGTATTTCTTCTGGGAGGCATTTATGTAAAGAATCAAACAACTTATTTAAACTTTAAATCAAATCTTTCTTATATGAAAAGTTTTTTTAAAACAGAAATATCTATTTTTGAAAACATTTGTAATAGTTGAACCAAGTAAATGCATGCTTCTTTACAGAATATAAACAGTTAAGGGGGTAGGGTACATGTTATCACAAGAGTTTATAACAGGTGCAGTAAATGAAGTATAATAAAACAGGTGTAGTAATGTAAATGACAAAGCTGGAAAAGAAAATGTACTGATATATATATATATATCAAAGTTTTGGTAATACAAGCGTGAAAACGCTTCAGCAAAAGCAAAAGGGTACAACAAGCCTACACACTAATCAGCAAGTCTAGTTTATATATATGAGCCAAATGTGTGCTCAGACACACTACACAATAATATACATATAAAAGCTACCACAACATCTCTATCTCTACAACTCTGTCATCTAGTTCATGGTAAATCTAGACTTCCGATCTCCTCAAGCTCCTCTAGAACCCACTTAGCCCACTCCACAAAAAAATCAGGTATAATATCCTCATGAGTAGGTCTAGCTATCTTCACAGCATATGCTCTCCGAAACACCTGGATCCTCTCTCTAAGATGCCTCTCACCACTCCCGATATCTCTGGTACGCATGATATGTAGTAACTCCTGGATCTGTCCTCGTAGATGTTGCTTCTCCATAAGGCAAGCCTCAAACTGATAGTATAGAATAGGGTATGGGGAAAACTGAAAAGGTAGACTCGTAACTGATTGCCTAATAGAGTCAGAATAAGCAGGTGGGGGTCTTCGGATAGGTGGCCTCATACCAGGAGGTGGAAAAGCTCGTAATGGTGCAACTGTCATAACAGGAAGTAGTATAGCTAACACCTGTGGAAGAGAAGGACGTGGATCAGATGACGGTCCTCCAACTGAAGGCTCAGAATGATCAGCTGGTACTGGAATAAAGGAATTTGCCATCGCTGCTATCTGAAAATCACATCGCAAGATACGAATCTCGTACCACAACATGAATCATACTAACACCTATTATACAGTCACACTCAACCTCTCAATATTTTATCTTTCTATTCCTTTCTTCTAATCTTAACCCTCTACCCATTCCCGAAAATCTAGGCTTGTATTAGTGACTTATAACCTATAGCTCTGATACCAAACATGTGACGCCCTCCAAACCCTGGTCAGAAGTTTGGGGTTCATAATACACACACACGCACAATATATAAACCTGCTTATGATAATAATAATAATATGCAACGACCCTACTTACCTTCATCCACGGATCGCAATAGGTTAAAGTATGCACACAAGCCACAACTTACTTATAATACAAATGTTCCAAATCCCAACTAGTTTAACTTACATATAAATATTAAACATTCTTACAAACTTTCAAACTTAAACTACTACAAAATATTCAGCTAACTTATCCCGCTCAACCTGGAATCCTAGCTCGCACACTTGATTGGGGATCCTTGCTACCAATAGGTTCCTTCTTAATTGGAAAAGAACATAAACAGAATCGCACAAATGAGCTAACTAGCTCAGTAAGTCACAGTGATAATACTGAGATTAAACAATGATTAAGTGAAATGATTTAGGTTATCAAGTTTCTTTATAAGTAATGATTAGAATTGGATATTCAATTTTTATTTTAAAAACAAAGGTTTGGCTTCTGATTAGTCATGCGGTAACCCCGAGTAAGGCACACAGATATGTTCTATATACTGGATCGAAGGCACACATTGTCCTAACATGACCACCAATTTGGTCTGACCACGAATCTGGTCCACATTTATAAAACAATCCAATTCTATAAAAATAACAGAATAAACAAAGTAAATCAATAATCAGAATCATAAACAACACTGGTCTTCAAACATAAGGTGGTTTGCAATCACCAAGAGGATTCAACAAGGTAAGTACAAAGATTGGCTATCAACCGGTAAAAGAATCAGATAATAGAAGAATCAAGGTCTCGTGGTTATAAGGATAAGTCTTCTGATATACAAGGTATGAAGGTTTGTATGTTAAACAATTCTGGTTCAGTAATCGGTATTTAGTTCATATATATTTGTGGAGTAGTATCGTATATCTGTGGTTCGTATCTGGGTATTCAACAATAAATGGTTTACAAAGAACAAGGCTTACGGCTCAAAGATCAATAACTGGAATTAGGGTTTAAGGTTTAACACTTCAAAGCACTTGCAATATAAAACAGAACATATCTTGAGAAGGTTCAGAACACTTGCCTTATCTCGACTCGCTAACACTTCCCTTGCTCTCGTTCACTGACTCTTATCCACTGACTATCTGCTTCACCTTTCAATGCCTCGATTCCTCTTCTAAAAATCACAAGTATCCATCAATACTCTCTCTTACTTTATTCTATTCGTTATAAGCTTCTATCTACCCTTCGTTTCACCCAAATCCGACTTACGGATTGAAAGTTATGATAAAAACAGTTACAATACCCATATAAGCATATCGTACACCAATCGGATCACATATAACACATAGCACGTAAGATATTCACTAAAATTACTTTTTTCAAAGAATATTCGTGGTTAAAATGATTTTTAAGATATTTAATACGAATTTTTTAAATATTTTTCGGAATTAAAACGGGTCATTGAATTATTTATAAATAATTAACAGGGTTCGAATACCCGAATCTGAATTTAAAATCATTTTATAATAATTATCAAGCATTGAAAACAATTTAAAGTAATAGTTTAAAGCTCGAAACTATTTTTCAGAATTTTTCAATCAAAAGAAATAATTAAATTTAATTAAATGATCTATTCAAATTAATTAAATCAATTAATCAATTAATATTCGAATTAACTGACCAATTAACTAATTAACTATTAACTAAAATTAATTAAATAATTCAGATTTATTTTTGAATTAAAAATACTTTTTGGAATTAAAATAATGATTTTTGGAATTTTTAATAATTAAAAACGAATTTCTGAAATTAAAATAAATAGAAAATATGATTTTTATAAATTTTTAAAACATGAATCCTATTTTTGAAACTTCCAGAAACTACAGGGACCTAACTGTTTCTTCCACAGAACTTCAGGGAAGTTCAATTTTTACAGGGTTTCGCCGGAAAAAGTCGGGCTTCACCGGAGAACACGTTCCCGGAATCCTCACACCACCATCTCCTCCAAATCACATCTCTAAAAGCACCATCAAAATATTCATGCAATTAAAACATCTTAATAACCCATGAGTTGGCCGAAAAAACTCGAAGAAAACTCGCCGGACGGCGAGTTCTTCTTTGCTCCGGCCAGCTCGATTCTGGTATCTTCTGTAGACGAGACCACCACCAATCGATTTCTCTCTTCAAGCTCTACACATCCATACCAACCAATCAATCTAATAACCCTTAGATTAAAAACCCCTAATTTTCAATTGAAGTCGGTCGATTCTTGATTATACAAAATAATTTATAAATACTCGGAAAAATAATTTATTAAATTCATAAATCATTTATAAAATCATATAACAACATAAAAATTAATAGAAAAATTTCAAAATTATCTATACTTTATTTTGGACTTTAAAAAATTAAAATACTCAAATTTTATCACATTTAAGCATCCAAACACATATACCACTTAACAGATTATTCACCAAAAACTCACAGAAATATCCTAGAATATTTATTTATTGATAAAAATGATTACACGATATATCCCGTATATTACAGAAATGCTATAAAATATTTATCTTACCTTAGTTTGATGATGAGGAAGCTTAGGAATTAATTGTAGGATTTATCCATGGCTAGATCTTGAAATTTGAATTTGTATTCTTCCTTTTTAAGAAAAGGCCTAATGAAGCTTGGTGGGGCGAGAAGAGAAATTTTTTTGCTTGCTTGGTTGGTTGCTTCTTGAATAAGTATTAGCTTCTTTGATGTATATAATCTAGATATGCATATCTTTGATCATATCTTATAGCTTGGTCATTTTTTAAAGCCTAAAACACTAGCCAAGTACTACAACTACATGCTTGTTTACTATTCATCTCACTAGGTTAATATTCTCTTTGGTTACTATTTGATTACCAATCCTTGGTTGCATTCTTACTAATTAGTTTGAATGGCTTGCATGGGAAGTTGCATGGGCTTGATATGTTTATTTATTCACTTACGTATTCTACTGGTCGCTTATTCATTTTCATGATACATTTTTGTAAGCGATTCACGGGGTAAATCATTTTCTTATAAGTCCTTTATGCTTTGAAATCTTATACTTGGGTTTTATTTGTAGAATTCTAGATTCGTTATTGTAACGTGATTCTCGTATTCCTTGATGGTTCGTAAGATAAGGTCATTTTATAAAGTTTATTTTATTCGAAAACTAAT
Organism: Apium graveolens; assembly: GCF_009905375.1. Taxonomy (NCBI): domain Eukaryota; kingdom Viridiplantae; phylum Streptophyta; class Magnoliopsida; order Apiales; family Apiaceae; genus Apium; species Apium graveolens. The sequence continues at coordinate 33,601,083 of NC_133655.1, read as the reverse complement.
GGCTATTACATACACTCATTTGGTACGTAAAATCACAATTGTTAGGTCCTTAATACAACTGTAGAGGGGGGTGAATACAGTTTATGCAGATAAATCGAAATAAACACTCAACAGGATAAACAATTTTATATTGAATGATAAAAACTGATTACAAACTAATCTCTCAATGGATGAACATATATCCTTGAAAGCTGCTATGTTACACAAACTATAAATCAATACGTGACAAATAAAGTGTTAACCTAATATATGCTTATATACTGCACAGTTACATAATCAAATAAGGAATCCTATACTATTACAATAAGGAATCATAAAACATATCCTTAATTTATTTGCTACTAGAAGTAAAGTCCTTCACCGACTTGAATTCTGCAAACCCTTTCCTTCTTTGATATCTCCTGATCTCTAGCTATAGTGACTAAATACTTATGTCATTTACTGATCAGCAAATGCTGATGACATATGTTGATGACATCACCTTCTGCTAAAGTCTGATATCAAATGTTGATAATAAACTCTAATAGTTTATAAGTTGATATCATCAATTTCTTCTAACAATCTCCCCCAACTTGTACATTATGAAATATGGACAAGTTCTAAATTTCTGATTTTGATGAGGATCAAGGAATAACTATGTTAATTTGGATTTGGTTATGTGTGCTCGTGGTAATGTTCAATTAGAGAGGACGCAAACATGGGTTATGAAGCTTACTTGGACAACAAGGAATAAATGAACGATGTATGAAGTTGGACAAGTAGCTGATTATTGTATAATTATTAATTACAATTTTGTTTGCAAGTTTTTACCTTTCATTTACAAGGGGTTTTCTTGTTTTAAGCACTTAGGATTTTATTTTCCTATTCGGGTTTGGTTTTTAACTTTGTTTCCTAGAAGGAATTAAATATTGGCTAATTCAAGTTGATATTGAATTTCTCTTAGAATCCTATTGGGTTTGGGTTATTGTCTAAGCCTATAAATACCCCTCTCATGTAATCTTTTAAGACAGATAATGCATGATATAAACTTTTATGTTGAGATAAACTATGAGTAGTTTTTCTTCCCTCTAAACTTCAATTACTGGATTGTTTTGAAGGTTAGGTTCGAATTACTTAGTTTCTGGATTGATCTAAGCAATTTAAGATTCAAATTTCACATTTCTGGATTGATCGTGTTCTTTTGAAATATCCTCTTCTTCTCTTATCCCTTTCTTCTTCTTCTTTTCTTTATTTGTGGAGAGATCCACATCAATTTGGTATTTGAGCCAGGTTTTTTCTCCAATTTCTTAATTGCATGGAGATCTAGGTTTAAAAAAATAATATACTGTTCACGAGTACTGTTCATCGACATTGTTCACGAGTATTGTTCATGGGCACTGTTCACGGGTACTGTTCACCAAATTTTTTTTCCAGATTTTTCTTATGGCTCCGGATGAATTGCTCATAAAATTACTTGGAAAATTGGATGAGTTTGATAAACGTACTCAAAAGCTTGCTAATTCAACAGAATCGTGGTTTGATGAATTGAGTAAAATTATAAATTAGGTGAAAGATAGTGATAAAGTCTATGATCCTGGTATAGAGCTTGGTTATTTTACAGGTTTGGGTAGCACATAAGATTTTGTTAAATGGGTTACACAAGTCGATAAGATTTCTGCTTATACAGGTTGGACGGAGATGAAAATATTCAAGATTGCAGTGCTTAAACTTACAAAGGAAGCAGGCTTGTGGTTTGATAATCTAAATGCAAAAAGAGTTAGATCTGGAAAAGAAAAGATTATGACATGGACATATTTTAAGAAGAAACTTCGTGCAAAATATATTTCTTTGGATTATAAATTAGAATGTATAATGAAGATGACATCCCTCTCTCAAGGTACTATGAGTGTTTCTGAGTATACTTCTGAATTTTATAGATTGCGCCTTATTTGTGACTTGGAGGAGACGGAAAAAATGAAAATTGGAAGATTTCTTCGTGGATTGAATTTTCCTATTTATCGAAAGGTTTAATCAAGTCCATATATCTCGTTTAATGATGTATGCAATCTTGCTTTAGAATTTGAATCTTTTCAACAAGATGAGAAATTGAAGTCTTCCCTTCATGAGTGTACTCTTTCAGAAGAAACTAAGGAAGAAGACTTTGTCACTTGTTGTTGATTACCAGGTGTTAAGTGTGGCGACTACATCAAGTTTCAATGAAAAGGATGAACCAGTTACAAAAGTAGCTATAATAGAGAAGCATGAAGAAAGAAAGTCACATGATGATAAAGTCTTGGTTATTGAAGTAAATCAAATAGATACATCTCTTAACTTGTGTACCGTGACATGGTTGAAGAGAAAGAGGTACTAGAGGATATGTTCCAAACTAAAGAGGTTGTGTACAAGGAAAACAACATCATCATCGTGGAACACATTGATTTTCTGGGGGTAGAGAACTTGTTGAATGCACCTACCTCAACAAACTATCTTATTCGTTCGATTTTACTTCTTAAGATACTGGTCATGGAATTGCAATTTAGCACTTTCAAGTTCTACGAGAAATCTTCTCGTTATGTGCTTATTTTTAAATACTTTAGAACTCGAGGATGAGTTTTCTTCAAAGGAGAGGAGAATGATGAGGATCAAGGAATGACTATGTTAATTTGGATTTGGTTATGTGTGCTCGTGGTGATGTTCAATTGGAGAGGATGCAAACATGGGTTATGAAGCTTACTTAGATAATAAGGAATAAATGAGTGATGCATGAAGTTGGACAAGTAGCTGATTATTATAAAATTATTAATTAGAATTTTGCTTGCAAGTTTTTACCTTTCATTTGAAAGGATTTTTCTTGTTTTAAGCACTTAGGATTTTATTTTCCTATTTGTTTTTTGTTTTTGTCTTTTTTCTATTCGGGTTTGATTTTTAAATTTGTTACCTAGAAGGAATTAGATTTTGGTTAATTTAAGTTGATATTGAATTTCTCTTGGATTCCTATTGGGTTTGGGTTATTGTCTAAGCCTATAAATACCCCTTCCATGTAATCTTTTAAGACAGATAATGGATGATATAAAAATTTTGTATTGAGATAACCTATGAGTAGTTCCCTTTAAACTTTAATTACTGGATTGTTTTGAAGGTTAGATTCGAATTACCTAGTTTCTGGATTGATCTAAGCAATTTGAGATTCAAAGTTCACATTTCTGGATTGATCGTGTTTTTTTGAAATATCCTCTTCTTCTCTTATCCCTTTCTTCTTCTTCTTTTCTTTATTTGTGGAGAGATCCACATCAATTTGGTATTAGATGTAATAACCCCAAAATTTTTGAACTTTTAGTAACCCTTATGAATAGTGTTTTGCTGATTATGCTGAATAAGAAAACTTTCCATGCCGCACTATGTAGGGGTTCTTCTATTGTTATTTTGAGATATTATTAGTACTTTATATGGGATATAAGTGTATGTAAAGATCGTCAGAATCCAAATTCGAACACTTTGATTTTTCCCGAAAATCCACCAGATACCGAAAGAAATGAGTATAAGGGAACAGGATAAGAAGGATTTAAATTCAAGGATTATAAGAAAGGATCATAAAAGGAATATAATGTATTGAGAAAGGTTAAGGGAACCCAAGTAATAAGATCCCGGGTATGATCCCTCAAACGATAAACGAAAACGAATTAAGCGAACCGTATAACAGATTAGCGGTCATTAGCCAAGTAACTAGGAGCTAATCAAAGAGGTTAGTGAGGATGATGTCATCAAACTAATAAGAAGAGGACAAGCATGGGAAGATGACATAAGAATGATGACCTAAGCATGACCAAAAAGGAAGGAAGGTTGGGTGATTATAAACCACACAAAATTCACCATGGTTAAAAGGTAATAAATCAAAACAAAAGTGGATCAACCAAGCCAAACAAATCAAAAAAACACAAAAACAAAGTTGATTCTCATTATTCAAGAGAAGCTCTCGGCTTTTCTTCTTTTTCTAAAAGGAAAATTTCAAAATCCAAGATCCAACCATTTGTTAAATTGCAAGGTAATTATCCAAGGTTCCTTATGATTAGTTATGGCTATCCTAGGAGTTTACGCTCCAAATTCCTTCACAATCTATTTCAATAAATCATTTAAGAAGAGAGTGAATAGTGTTTTCAAGAAATTTAAATTGTTTGATCTTGTGTTTTTGGTTAGATTAAGCTTTGGTAAGGACTTTCAAGGGTGATTCCAAGCTCCTTAGTTACTCTTACTCACCAAGGAGGGTATAATCTCTTAACCTAGCATTGTTATTGAATATTAAGATCTTATTATGAGTAGGATTGTTCATGAGAAGCATTGTGATTGAATATGTAGAGATTAGTTGGTTTTGTGATGTTTTTGGAGTTGTAAATCTTGGTTATTAGTTAATGAACTTAAGAATAGTTTTAGTTCATGTTTGAGAATAATATAAATTGGAAAACTTGAGGTGTTGGGGCTGTTGTAGTGATGTATGGATGTAGTTTGGTTGTATGGTTGAATTGTGATTGATTTGTGGTTGATTTGGATTAGGATAAAATTTGGTAATCGCGTAAACATAGCCGTCGTAATGCCCGATTTACTTTAGACTATTTTTGTTCTTAACATCAGGACCCCTGAACTCATAGTTAGGTTTTGACCATTGCCGTGATTAAATAGTTCATGTTACGAGCTTCGTTTTGATATGTGGTTCGCTTGAATCCGATGTACGGTTTAGGAGAAACGACCGTTTTAAGTAACGGCATTTCGCGACCGAACCCTTACCCCTCGCCTTACTTTGAAACCTTAGTTAAGGACTTTAAATGACTAATTGGGGTATGAAACAATTATTTTAAGTGGATTAGGCAGTTGGTAGGGTACTCGCGAAAGAATCGCCTTAAAACCCTTAATTGTTAATTTATTAAAAATGGTGGAGCCGAGGGTACTCGAGCGACTTAAGTGAATCGTTAAGCACAAAAGCGAACGTTAGGGTCTAATTGGTTAAAGTATAGATTCATAAGCGACTTTGGTTTAATTCCAACTTATATGTTGTTTATAGGTTACCAGCTCGTCCCAAGCCATTTATCACCCCCAGTCGCTCAGGCAAGTTTTCTACCCGTTATACTGTTGTTGTGATGTATACATATGTATATGCATTATCTTGTGATAGATGCATGATGGTTAATTAGAAAATATTGCGATATATTGGAGCATGTGATATGGTATATATGCATGTCTGTTTCGTAATCTTGATATATATCTGTTGATTCAAATGCTTATTAGTTGCATAATACCTATACTAGAGATAAGCAGTAATTGCGTATACCCTTAGTATAGGGGACCCAAAGGTGAACATTATCTAAAACCGGGAGTCGATGTTCCCGAGTATAATATATATATATATATAGTTTTCAAAACTATGAATCGAATAAGGCTTATTCGATAACTTTATTTTTATTAATGAATATTATTTTGAATATTCATTCAAGGGTTTATGACTCCGTTTATTCATATTAATGAATATTATATTGAATATTCATTCGAGGACATATGACTCCGTTTATTTTATTTAATGAATATTATTTTTGAATATTCATTCGAGGACTTATGACTCCGCTTATTTACTAAATAATATTCTTTATTTTATTAAAGAATAACGTTTCGATAATCAAACTTATTTTCGATTATTCAAATAAAGATCATACTTTCTTATAAGTATATCTTTGGTTATTGTATTCATTTCAAGTATGAGTTTTAAAACTCCTACCTCGATTATTTTTATAAGGATCATCCTTATGGAAATATTATTTAAATAATAATATTTAGATACTTTCTAACATATCGGGACTGATTTATTTTATTAAATCAGCGTTACTCTAAACATTCTTTAAAATGTTTTCGAGTCTTCAAAATGATTTTAAAAGTTAGGGCGGATCCCAAAACTCATTTTTATATTTAAGATCCTCCTTTCGAAGGGGATTTAAATACTCGCTCAAAACCTGAGGGATCCGGCTCTGTGGTGTGTTTTATATTCGCAACAAGGTTGGTATTTTGATAAAAGAGTTTTTGATTACTTACCCAACACTCGGGAAGTAAAATTCTTGGAACAAGTTAATCTATTAACAGGCATCGCCTGGGAAATATTGGTGAGTTTTGATTTCCAACTAGATACGACTTCTTGGTGGAGTCGTATCAACAAGTTTCTACTTAGGGAAATGGGGGACGAGCTTTACGTTTCAGAGTAATGGATTTCATCTGAACTAGGAGTGGCGTAAGTGGTCGAGTGGCATCGGCCCAGCCTAATTATATTGGCCTAAATGGCTTGGAAGTTCCGCTAAGATGGTCCATTCCTTAGGAGTCCAGTGTTCGGTTGACAAGTAAATCCGACAGGTTCTCCTCTACATGTAGAAAATGGTGGGGTTGCACTACTACGATTGATCATCGTAAGTGGTCTTCCTGGCGTGGTAAACTCCCGTAATGAGTTCATCATCCAGTTGGATATTTCTGCAACACTACCCAGAGCACTTCGATAGAAAGGCTACGGCTGGGCGATTGTTGAGTGTTGGCAGGGTCGAGTTTTCAAAATGATGTTTCCATCAAATGAAGTATCTCGTAACTTCATTTCTTTTGAATGATATTTCAAAGATTGATTCTATACAAGGTATGCCTTGTAGCTCCATATATGTGATGAACTATATATACCTTGAACAGTGGTAGTTCAAGTAGTATTCGGAAAGGATATAAGTATATTGGAGTATCTTGTAACTTCATCCTTTTAACTTATATCTAGTAAATGATTATCTTATGCATGACAAAGATTTTCAGAAAAATGTTGAGACAAGGTTAGATATATGAGATCACCTTGCAACGATATTTTTATACAGTTATAAACTGGAACTCTGTGTATATTATACATGGCAGAGGATTTCAAAGATTTTGAAAAGTATATAAGTATATATACTGAATATTTTGCGACTTCATCGCATTAAGAGGTCAAACTTGGTTCATTTCTTCTTGACCAAGACTTTCATGAGTACTATGAGAATGCTCATATATTGTTACTTATTATGCATATTATTTCGGTGGGCTTGTTGCTCACCCTTACTTTCTTCTCTCATCAGAGAACATTAGATAGAAAAGATGAACAGGACCAAGCTTCCAATTCGCAAGCGGTTAGGAAACGTTCCGCAGTTTTCTGGAAGCATTGATGCCGCCGTAGCTGAGGTAGGAGCTACCAATAGGCTAGGCTTCAACTATTGATGAACCAGACTTATGTATATTATGAATTGTAATAATGGCAAAGAATATGTAAATTATTCAGAAACCCTTTTGAGGTGAAATGGTTTATAATTGTGGAATAAATGACTTGTGTTATTTTTGGTTTTCATCTCTGAGACTATAACTTGTGGTGTGTGTGTGTATATTGTGGACTCACAGTACGTGGTAGTTGGTTGATTGTTAAGGTTAAGTATTATTAAGGGAAATGGAACTCGTGACAACCCGGATCCCTTACCCCGGATCTGGGGGTGTTACAGAAATGGTATCAGAGCTAAGCGTTATAAACCTCAGAGATGATGTGACGTTAAGATAATAAGTTCACTAAGATAATAAGAACTCTTTCCAAGTTCATAGTCGGGCTACCTAACGTAGTACTGACAGTTAAAACCCTTATGGGAACCCTTATAAATATCGTGATAGAAGCGTAGTTCGTTATCGTATATGGTAGCGGGACTTTGAACCCTGAGGTTGAGGAGCAACAACGCGATGGTGTTTTATTACTAATTGGAGATCGGATTGTGGATCCGATAGAGCGTCCTAAAGCAGGACATGATGATGTTCATATTGAGGACGTAGCGGTTGAGGACGTTGTCCTAGAAGGGATTGTTGCTGAGGAGGATCCCGTGGAGGATCCTAACCAGAATGAATAAAGGACCACTGAGGAATTGATGACCATGGTTAGGGAGACTACCAGAGGTAGGATTAGTCGGTCACTACCGGAGGTTCGTTCAAGTTTATAAAGATAGTAGCCCCTTTAACGCGGCTTACTCGTAAGACTGAAAAGTTCGAATGGACAGAGAAATGCGAGAACAACTTTTAAGAACTAAAGAAAAGGTTGGTGATGGCCCCTATGTTGGCGTTGCCGGATGGGAAAAGGAGATTTTGTGATGTGTAGTGACGCTTCGCATAAGGAATTAGGGTGCTTCTTATACAGCACAACAAGGTAATCGCGTACGCGTCAAGACAATTAAGGGAATATAAAATTCAATATCCCCACCCATGAGCTTGGGCTCGTGGCAATAGTTTTTCCATAAAGATTTGAGGCACTAGTTGTATGGAGAGAATTACGAGATTTACACAAGCCATAAGTGCTCTAGTGCATTTTCACGCAGAAAGAGCTCAACATGCGCCAGAGGAGGTGGTTAGAGCTAATCAATGATTACGATTAAGAGATTCTTTATCATCCAGGGAAAGCCAAAATGGTGGCTAATGCCCTCAGTATAAAGGAGAGACTCAAGATGAAAATGTCTTTGGGAGAGTTGATAAGAGATTTTGAGAAAATGGAAATAGAAGTGAAGGTAACCGGAGCCGGTACCGAAAAGCTGTTTGAGATTGCAATACAGCCGGAATTATTGGAAAAGAATATATTGTGCCAGAAAAAGTGATGAATGAAGGCAGAGAGCCAACAAATAGATAAGAGATTAATACCGAGAAAGATGATAAGGGAATAATGAGGTATTCCTACAGAATTTGGGTTCCAAATGTTCAAGAGCTTAACGATGAGATCTTAGATGAAAGCTAGTTTGAGGAATAAGATTTAGAGCAAACCCTGAACGTGATAGTCAGGGAGGTCGCCATCAAGATAGAAGGAACCCATAACATAATGAAGTGGAAAATGAGGATTTAAAACACGTAGGATGACCCCGATTATGGGGAGGAGGAGGGAACGTTCAGACTAAGGAAACAGAAGTCGAGTAAGGAAAGGAGACCCGAGACGGTACTCCTATACGATAATTTATGGACCTTTCTAGACAGAACTTAGACTATTATCCCCAACCACCACCCTGAGGAAACAATGCGGTGAGAAATTCTTTCATGACCTTTAAGTCACTAAGCTTTCAGAGTTCCAAGGAACAAGGTGACCCAGTCGAGGCAAGAGCCTGGATAAAGGAAATATAGGAACCATTTGAGATTCTAAATAATTGATGAAGCGAAAAAGACTGTTTTTGTCACTTACCTTTCTAAAAGAGAGGCCACCCGCTGGTGAAAGACCAAGAAAGGCACGGAGCCAGAGGTTATAATAAACTGATTAAAGTTCAGTCAATTGTTTTCGGGAAAGTAATTCCCAAGGTTATAGAGATAGTGTAAAAGCTTTAGAGCCAGAACAAAGGTGGACGAGTATGATGAGTTATGAATATAAGTTGTAAAAGTTGTCAAGATTTGTCTGGAGGACAAGAATTCTAGAACGACGTGATGTTTGACATTAATGCTTATGCTGTGTTGGTTCATGAAATGGTTGTAATAGAAATGAAAATAAAAGAAACTGAAGTGAAAAGGAAGATAAAGGCAATAAAGTTTGAGGAATGATAAGGGAGTTGGGTATGAGGAAACTCTAAATACTCATAGAAATAGAAATAGAAAAGTATGTAATCGTCGGGATGAGGGTGATTCACCATGAGTTAAAATTGATGGTTGAAGGCATAAGTGATATGTATATTGTATCCCCTTTAAGTTGGGAGTATTGGAAGACACTTCGAGATAGATTGATGGGCTAATAAGAAAACACGGATGGACTGAGGAGACAGGATAACAAGATATTAGGAAAATGGGATGAAGGAAGTGACCTTCAAGAATGTGAAGTATATGTAAGACCGGTGGCATGATACCCAGAAAGGGAGACGCCAGGTATGAAAGATATCCCAACATTGAGATGATTGTTGAGATAAACAACAAAAGTAAATGAGGAGTTATTAAGAAGAAGTTCACGTTGAACACGACCAATATCTTCCAGAACATCCCTGTTGTCATTACCAAATTAGGAAAGAAAAGCGGGTAACCATTGTTATCTTTTGAAGGCCATATGGGTTGACCTCAGTTTGAATAAAGATGCTATTATGAAATTGGTATAGACTATCTGGGTGGGAATGATTGAATAAGATAATCTATCAAGGACATATGACTTGATTTATCCATGGAAGGATGCATGTACCTTTTTAAAGGTGGAATTAAGGATAGAACATCTGTAACTTAGAATGAATCCTAGGGGAATGCATAAAGGTTGGCATTTCACCCTTAATAGGGATAGTATGAGTTTTGAAAGTATAAATTGGAAAGGATTAAGGTAACAACAACCTTTAAGGATTAGTGGAGAAATTTTTCAGAACTATATAGACAATAATTCTGGTATTAGTAAATGGTATCTTGATATGCCCTGTGCCTAGGGTGTACCTGATGAAGGATTTAAGGATAACCTTAGAGGTTTTACAAGGAGAAAGGTAGTATTCAAAGTTCTCAAGAATAGAAATTTTGATGAAAGAAATATGGCGTAATTATAATAATGCCAGGTGGGCACGGGTTAAACCATAAGAAGTATAGATTGAACCAATGAAGGTCAGAATTATTAAAGCAAGAAGGGCCCAAGATAAAAGACGTCCTAAGTATGATCGAGAGTCAGCCATGATAATGTTTACATTTAAAGACTAAGGCAGCGACTTATGGAAAAAAAATAATGGTAATTTTTTTTTTTACTTATTTTATCACAAGGACTTAAGAAAAACATTTTCCCATAAGCAGTGATTTGAAATGAGGTAGAAAATTTAGTTCGAGATCGTTCAAAAGACATTGATTATAAGGAACTATTACTATCAGGAAAGGCCAATGAGGTGGCCAACACTTTAAGTGTAAAAGGACAATTATCGGCGCTCGTGCCAGAGGAATACAGTGATAATGGTTAATTCCGTGAAGGTTGTATTATGGTGTGAAAGATTGACATTCCTTCTGATGACTGTGCGGTACTCAACCGTAATAGTAGTTTGGTAAAGATTTAATTCATGTAATCGCCGTGAGCGGGCTTTCTATCTTAGAAGGTCCTATCTTGAGAATAATCCAGGACCATGTTTCAAAAAGGACTAAACGAACCTTTGAGTTAAGTCTTCTATTGAAGGCATATGATTAAGAATAGTATTAACCTGATATTGTTGCTTTGATTGAAACTCTTCTGCAATTTTATCTGCTTCATGTCATGAAAGTACGTCAGGATCTGGAGTGTTCTTCATGAATTATGAATGGTGATTATGTTAATTCCTTAGAAGAATTTGATACGACAGGTATGGACTCCGTAGGTTTAGCTATTAAGATTCCAAGGAAAACGAATGACGACAGTAGGTCAGTGGTGGACCATAGTAATGCAGCAACGATTCTTTGAATAATGAGCCAATTACAACCGTGAGAGTTGTAGTGTAATGGATGTTGAGATTAGGTACCTCGAATCGGGTTGTGGTGATGTATAAGTTATCCTTAAATAGACTAATTAAGTCGATTATCTACCTATTAAATACTTATTCCTTCTTATCAATAGAGAGTCGTATTACTATACGAGGAAGGTTGCGGTGCAAGCATAGGATTCTAGTAACGACGATGTCTAGAATGAGACCCCAGATTCAATTTTCGATGATGAGGGAGTTTCAAAGGTGATTGAGTATAAGCTCGAGGAAGAACATGGGTCCATAGAATGATGGAAAGAATAGGAAAAAAACATATATATATATATATTTAAGCATGTGAAATGCGATGCGATAATACTTGATATTGATATATATACACATATGTTTTGTTCTCCTATGACAAACCTCTATAGTTCAGAGGTAGATTCCAAGCCAGATATTTGTGGCAGTATATTTTTTTTTCTCTTCATATACAATTCTCTTCAATTCATTCTTTTCTCTCCTTTTCATTTTGTATAAGCTGAGAAGAACAACTCTTCCAGAAGGGGAGGTATTGCCGAATGACTATCTATCTGTGTGATAGAAGCCTAGTAGGATACCACATGTTGTTTAATTGCTTGTCAAGTACTAAAGGTCGGCCACCTTCTGTACTAACTATGCGATATAACAAGTGTTCATGATCATAGTGATCTCTCAATAAATTCTTTTACTTCTATACGATGGATCAAGCTTTCAAAGATAAGAAGCAACTAGAAAGGAGTAGTATCAGTGCGGTGGTATTCAGAATCTAACACGTTCATGATACTAAGGTTGACGCAATTATTAAAAGGTTATAGAATGATAACGAGCAAAAGTGTAACCGGTATAGTATTATGTACGTAATAGTAATGACTACGAACTGGAAAAGAATGGGTATTGAGAAGCAAAAGCTATAATGCTAGAAGCTATGATGAGATTCTGTGCAATAGACTTGAAAGAATTTGAAATGGTCACTTAACACGGATTGAGTTTTCTTACGACAATAGATCATATGTCAGTATTGAGATATCGCCTTATGAGATCCTTGAGGGAAGACAATGTCAATCTCCCTTATGATAAGATGATGTTATAGAGCGCAAGATGCTCAGACCAGTAGTGGTCCAAAGGACCAAGGATATAATAGATCTAATCAGAGGACGGCTGGTAGTAGCCCGAGGTGGACATACAAAGTATGTTGATTTGACACGAAAGGACAAGGAATAGGAAATAGGGGACCTACTAATGTTAAAGGTATCCCTTGGAAATGATGGATGAGGTTCGGAAAGAAAGGAAAGCTAAGCCCACGAATTGTTGGACCCTTTGAGGTACTAAGACGTATTGGGAAGTTAGCATATGAGCTAGCCCTACCCCGGAACATGTAGCAAGTTCATAACGTGTTCCACGTATCAATATTGAGGAAGTATAATTCGGATGCCAGACAAATAGGGGCCCATGAGCGCATAGACATGCAACCCGACGTAACCTATATGGAGCAACCAGGAAGGGTTATAGATTGAAAAGGAACAACTGCTTAGGAGAAGGGCTATCAAACTAGTCAGAGTTTGATGGTAGAACCACAATGTGGGAAGATTGACTTAAGAGTTAGAAACTGCAATGCTAATAAAGTATCCCTATTCATTTTTTTCCTGATTCCGGGACGGAATCCTTTTAAGAAGGGGAGACTGTAATAACCCCAAAATTTTTGAACTTTTAGTAACCCTTATGAATAGTGTTTTTGCTGATTATGCTGAATAAGAAAACATTACATGCCACACTATGTAGGGGTTCTTCTATTGTTATTCTGAGATCTTATGAGTACTTTATATGGGATATAAGTGTATGTAAAGATCGTCAGAATCCAAATTCGAACACTTTGATTTTTCCCGAAAATCAACCAGATACCGAAAAAATTGAGTATAAGGGAACAGGATAAAAAGGATTTAAATTCAAGGATTATAAGAAATGATCATAAAAGGAATATAATGTATTGAGAAAGGTTAAGGGAGCCCAAGTAATAAGATATCGGGTATGATCCCTCAAACGATAAACGAAAACGAAAGTTAAGCGAACCGTATAACAGATCAGCGGTCATTAGCCAAGTAATTAAGAGCTAATCAAAGAGGTTAGTGAGGATGATGTCATCAAACCAATAAGAAGAGGACAAGCATGGGAAGATGACATAAGAATGATGACCTAAGCATGACCAAAAAGGAAGGAAGGTTGGGTGATTATAAACCACACAAAATTCACCATGGTTAAAAGGTAATAAATCAAAACAAAAGTGGATCAACCAAGCCAAACAAATCAAAAAAACACAAAAACAAAGTTGATTCTCATTATTCAAGAGAAGCTCTCGGCTTTTCATCTTTTTCAAAGAGGAAAATTTCAAAATCCAAGATCCAACCATTGTTAAATTGCAAGGTAATTATCCAAGGTTCCTTATGATTAGTTATGGCTATCCTAGGAGTTTAAGCTCCAAATTCCTTCACAATCTCTTTCAATAAATCATTTAAGAAGTGAGTGAATAGTGTTTTCAAGAAATTTAAATTGTTTGATCTTGTGTTTTTGGTTAGATTAAGCTTTGGTAAGGACTTTCAAGGGTGATTCCAAGCTCCTTAGTTACTCTTACTCACCAAGGAAGATATAATCTCTTAGCCTAGCATTGTTATTGAATATTAAGAGCTTAAGTAGGATAGTACATGAGAAGCATGGTGATTGAATATGTAGAGATTAGTTGGTTTTGTGATGTTTTTGGAGTTGTAAATCTTGGTTATTAGTTAATGAACTTAAGAATAGTTTTAGTTCATGTTTGAGAATAATATAAATTGGAAAACTTGAGGTGTTGGGGCTGTTGTAGTGATGTATGGATGGATTTTGGTTGTATGGTTGAATTGTGATTGATTTTTGGTTGATTTGGAGTAGGATAAAATTTTGTAATCGCGTAAACATAGCCGTCGTAATGCCCGATTTACTTTAGACTTTTTTTGTTCTTAACATCAGGACCCATGAACTCACAGTTAGGTTTTGACCATTGCCATGATTAGATAGTTCATGTTACGAGCTTCATTTTGATATGTGGTTCTCTTGAATCCGATGTACAGTTTAGGAGAAACGACCGTTTTAAGTAACGGCGTTTCGCGACCGAACCCTTACCCCTCGCCTTACTTTGAAACCTTGGTTAAGGACTTTAATTGACTAATTGGGGTATGAAGCAATTATGTTAAGTGGATTAGGCAGTTGGTAGGGTCCTCGCGAAAGAATCACCTTAAAACCCTTAATAGTTAATTTATTAAAAATGGTGGAGCCGAGGGTACTTGAGCGACTTAAGTGAATCGTTAAGCACAAAAGCGAACGTTAGGGTCTAATTGGTTAAAGTATAGATTCATAAGCGACTTTGGTTTAATTCCAACTTATATATTGTTTATAGGTTACCAGACTCGTCCCAAGTTATTTATCACCCCCAGTCGCTCAGGTAAGTTTTCTACCCGTTATACTGTTGTTGTGATGTATACATATGTATATGCATTATCTTGTGATAGATGCATGATGGTTAATTAGCAAATCTTGCGATATATTGGAGCATGTGATATGGTATATATGCATGTCTGTTTCGTAATCTTGATATATATATCTATTGATTCTAATGCTTATTAGTTGCATAATAACTATTCTAGAGATAAGCAGTAATTGCGTATACCCTTAGTATAGGGGACCCAAAGGTGAACATTTTCTAAAACCGGGAATCGATGTTCCCGAGTATAATATATATATATAGATATAGTTTTCAAAACTATGAATCGAATAAGGTTTATTCGATAACTTTATTTTTATTAATGAATATTATTTTAAATATTCATTCAAGGGCTTATGACTCCGTTTATTCATATTAATGAATATTATTTTGAATATTCATTCGAGGACATATGACTCCGTTTATTTTATTTAATAAATAATATTTTTGAATATTCATTCGAGGACTTATGACTCCGCTTATTTACTAAATAATATTCTTTATTTTATTAAAGAATAATGTTTCGATAATCAAACTTATTTTCAATTATTCAAATAAAGATCATACTTTCGTATAAGTATATCTTTGGTTATTGTATTCATTTCAAGTATGAGTTTTAAAAGTCCTACCTCGATTATTTTTATAAGGGTCATCCTTATGGGAATATTATTTAAATAATAATATTCAGATACTTTCTAACATATCGGGACTGATTTATTTTATTAAATCAGCATTACTCTAAACATTCTTTAAAATGTTTTCGAGTCTTCAAAATGATTTTAAAAGTTAGGGCGGATCCCAAAACTCATTTTTATATTTAAGATCCTCCTTTCGAAGGGGATTTAAATGCTCGCTCAAAACCTGAGGGATCCGGCTCTGTGGTGTGTTTTATATTCGCAACAAGGTTGCTATTTTGATAAAAGAGTTTTTGATTACTTACCCAACACTCGGGAAGTAAAATTCTTGGAACAAGTTAATCAATTAACAGGCATCGCCTGGGAAATATCGGTGAGTTTTCCTTTCCAACTAGATACGACTTCTTGGTGGAGCCGTATCAACAAGTTTCTACTTGGGGAAAGGGGGGACGAGCTTTACGTTTCAGAGTCATGGATTTCATCTGAATTTGGAGTGGCGTAAGTGGTCGAGTGGCGCCGGCCCAGCCTAATTATATTGGCCCAAATGGCTTGGAAGTTCCGC
Organism: Apium graveolens; assembly: GCF_009905375.1. Taxonomy (NCBI): domain Eukaryota; kingdom Viridiplantae; phylum Streptophyta; class Magnoliopsida; order Apiales; family Apiaceae; genus Apium; species Apium graveolens. The sequence goes on along the minus strand of NC_133655.1, from coordinate 33,584,943 downwards.
TAAGACGGTCCATTCCTTAGGAGTCCAGTGTTCGGTTGATAAGTAAATCCGACAGGTTCTCCTCTACATGTAGAAAATGGTGGGGTTGCACTACTAGGACTGATCATCGTAAGTGGTCTTCCTGGCGCGGTAAAGTCCCGTAATGAGTTCATCATCCAGTTGGATATTTCTGCAACACTACCCAGAGCACTTCGATAGAAAGGCTACGGCTGGGCGATTGTTGAGTGTTGGCAGGGTCGAGTTTTCAAAATGATGTTTTCATCAAATGAAGTATCTCGTAACTTCATTTCTTTTGAATGATATTTCAAAGTTTGATTCTATACAAGATATGTCTTGTAGCTCCATATATGTGATGAACTATTTATACCTTGAACGGTGGTAGTTCAAGTAGTATTCAGAAAGGATATAAGTATATTGGAGTATCTTGTAACTTCATCATTTCAACTTATATCTAGTAAATGATTATCTTATGCATGACAAAGGTTTTCAGAAAAATGTTGAGACAAGGTTAGATATATGAGATCACCTTGCAACGATATTTTTATACAGTTATAAACTGGAACTCTGTGTATATTATACATGGCAGAGGATTTCAAAGATTTTGAAAAAGTATATAAGTATATATACTGAATATTTTGCGACTTCGTCGCATTAAGAGGTCAAATTTGGTTCATTTCTTCTTGACCAAGACTTTCATGAATATTATCAGAATGCTCATATATTGTTAATTATTATGCATATTATTTCGGTGGGCTTGTTGCTCACCCTTGCTTTCTTCTCTCATCACACAACATCAGATAGAAAAGATGAACAGGACCAAGCTTCCAATTCGCAAGCGGTTAGGAAACGTTCCGCAGTTTTCTGGAAGCACTGATGCCGCCATAGCTGAGGTAGGAGCTACCAATAGGCTAGGCTTCAACTATTGATGAACCAGACTTATGTATATTATGAATTGTAATAATGGCAAAGAATATGTAAATTATTCAGAAATCCTTTTGAGGTGAAATGGTTTATAATTATGGAATAAATGACTTGTGTTATTTTTGGTTTTCATCTCTGAGACTATAACTTGTGGTGTGTGTGTGTATATTGTGGGGTCACAGTACGCAGTAGTTGGTTGATTGTTAAGGTTAAGTATTATTAAGGGAAATGGAACTCGTGACAACCCGGATCCCTGACCCCGGATTTTGGGGTGTAACATTAGAGCCAAGTTTTTTCTCCAATTTCTTAATTGTTAGGAGATCTAGGTTTCAAAAAAAAATACTATTCACGAGTACTGTTCACGAGGGTTACTATTCATCGGCAATGTTCATGGGCACTGTTCACGGGTACTGTTCACCAAATTTTTTTCCCAGAATTTTCTTATGGTTACAGATGAATTGCTCATAAAATTACTTGGAAAATTGGATGAGATTGATAAACGTACTCAAAAGCTTGCTAATTCAACAGAATCGTGGTTTGATACATTGAGTAAAATTTTAATTAAGGTGAAATATAGTGATAAAGTCTATGATCCTGGTATAGAGCTTGGTTATTTTACAGGTTTGGGTAGCACAGAAGATTTTGTTGAATGGGTTACACAAGTCGACAAGATTTTTGCTTATACAGGTTGGACGGAGATGAAAATATTCAAGATTGCAGCGCTTAAACTTACAAAGGAAGCAGGCTTGCGGTTTGATAATCTAAACGCCAACAGATTAGATCTAGAAAAGAAAAGATTATCACTTAAACATCTTTGAAGAAGAAACTTCGTGCAAAATATATTCCTTTTGATTATAAATTAAAATATATAATGAAGATGACATCCCTCTCTCAAGGTACTATGAGTGTTTCTGAGTATACTTCTGAATTTTATGTATTGCACCTTATTTGTGACTTGGAGGAGACGGAAAAATGAAAATTGGAAGATTTATTCATGGATTGAAGTTGCTTATTTATCGAAAGGTTAACTCAAGTCCATATATCTCGTTTAATGATGTATGCAATCTTTCTTTGGAATTTGAATCTTTTCAACAAGATGAGAAATTGAAGTCTTCCCTTCACGAGTGCACTCTTTCAGAAGAAACTAAAGAAAAAGACTTTCTCAGTGTGGAGAATGTTGCGGATCTTATTGTTGATTACCAGGTGTTAAGTGTGGCTACTGCATCAAGTTCAATGAAAAGGATGAACCAGTTACAAAAGAAGCTATAATAGAGAAGCAAGAAGAAAGAAAGTTGATGATAAAGTCTTGGTTATTAAAGTAAATCAAATAGATACATTTCTTAAACTTGTGTACCGTGACATGGTTGAAGTGAAAGAGGTACTAGAGGATATGTTCCAAACTAAAGAGGTTGTGTACAAGGAAAACAACATCATCATCGTGGAACACATTGATTTTTTGGGCGTAGAGAACTTGTTAAATGAACCTACCTCAACAAACTATCTTATTCTTTCGAGTATACTTCCTAAGATACTGGTCTTGGAATTGCAATTCAACACTTTCAAGTTCTACGAGAAATCATCTCGTTATATGCTTATTTTTAAATACTTTAGAACTCGAGGACGAGTTTTCTTCAAAGGAGAGGAGAATGATAAGGATTAAGGAATGACTATATTAATTTGGATTTGGTTATTTGTGCTCATGGTGATGTTCAATTGGAGAGGATTCAAACATGGGTTATGAAGCTTAGTTGGACAACAAGAAATAAATGAGTTATGCATGAAGTTGTGCAAGTAGATGATTATTATATAATTATTAATTATAATTTTTCTTGAAAGTTTTTACCTTTCATTTGAAAGAGTTTTTCTTATTTTAAGCACTTAGGATTTTATTTTTCTATTTGGATTTGGTTTTTGTCTTTTTTCTATTCGGTTTTGGTTTTTAAATTTGTTTCTTAGAAGGAATCATATATTGGTTAATTCAAGTTGATTTTGAATTTCTCTTGGAATTCTATTGGGTTTGGGTTATTGTCTAAGCCTATAAATACCCCTCTCATGTAATCTTTTAAGACAGATAATGGATGATATAAAACTTTTGTGTTGAGATAAACTATGAGTAGTTTTTCTTTCCACTAAACTTCAATTACTGGATTGTTTTGAAGGTTAGATTCGAATTACTTAGTTTCTGGATTGATCTAAGCAATTTGAGATTCAAAGTTCACGTTTCTGGATTGATCGTGTTCTTTTGAAATATCCTCTTCTTCTCTTATCCCTTTTCTTCCTCTTCTTTTCTTTATTTGTGGAGAGATCCACATCAGATTTGAAAACTATCTAAATGCATAAATTCAAATAGATAATCTATCTTACTATCAGTGCTTTTAAACTTTATCTTCAGTCTTGAACTTCAGTACTCTAAGGTACTGTAAATTTGATTCTCTAAGTGTTTAATCATCCAGTTCCGGAAATCCAATCTTCTTTCCATCAGGATTAAAAGCAAGAACTTCTCTTCCTAGAGACTTAATCATTTTGGCTCCTCCAGTAGGCAAATCAACAGTATGTCCAGATTCATGAATGTACTTTGGAATATATTTGGACTTGTATGTTATTACTCTCTACTTCATTTTTACTAAGTTCTTCAAAAATTCAGACCATCTAGCAGTAGTAGAGTTGCTTACCTTGAGTAAGGTAGTGATGAATTCCAACTCGTACCATGGTTTATTCTTCAAATGCTCTCGAGTGAGCCTCAACCTTCTTCCAGACTCCAGAAAATAGATCAGTTTTTCACCAACTAGATCATTTACAATCAGTACTGATTTAATTTTCTGCAGATCTTCAAGCTTTGTATTATCACCAATCTCTGTCAGATTTTTAGGTTTCCTAAGAATAAGAGCATCCATAACATAAGAATCAACATTTGAAAATCCTAAGCCATTTGTTCTACCAGTTCTTCTAGACTGAAAGTTTAACATTCCACATCAATAAGAATAAGAGTCTGTGTGTCCTTTATAGATACAAGTCAACATCTATTGTGTACCAAATCTCTAGCTTTTTTCGACTGACCCGTGGTGGGTTGTTGAGTCTGGTACACATTCGGTTGTGGGCTTGGGTGTTATAAATGGTATCAGAGCTCTGCCCGGCAAAAAGTGCAGAGGCACTGCCTGGGTTCTGTATGTGTGTTTATAAGATCGATGAGGACGTCAATCCTATAAGCGGGGTGTTTGTAACATCCTACGTCGATAAAAATAAGAGTCTTTGTGTCCTTTATAGAAGTCAACAGCTAATGTGTACCAAATCGCTAGGTTTTTCGGAATGACATGTGGTGGGTTATTGGGTCCGGTACGCATTCAGTTGTGGGCTTGGGTGTTGTAGAGAGTTTCCACTATAGATCTTCTTTATAGTCTCAGAAGAATCTCTAACTGGTGCAGGTGTCTTGATTCCCCAGAATAGCTTCTTCTTTTTTTCAAAGGTTAATTATGGCATATCAGAGTTTAAGTCTTATGAATCAGGATTTGTAACTTCAACTTGCATTTTACTTGAAATGTCAACAACTTGAGTAGTATCAAAGGTTCTGACTGGTTCATCTTTAGCATTTGTTTCCTCTATAACTTGAGCATTGTCAAAGGTTGTTACATTCTTCAATTTTTCAGCCAAATCAGCTCCAAGAATCATCTTTCTTCTTCTGTACAGATGATTATCTTTAACTTCTTGAGTCATTTGATCATCAGCATCATCATGATCTGTGTTATGGATCAAAAACTAAGGTATAATAACTGTTGTATTTATTACTAAGGAACGTGAGCTTTGAGGCTCGATTTGACTGCTCTTGTGTTTCGTGACTCAATCTGCCCTAACAAGATGCCTATGTACCTTGCTAATTGCCAAAAATCAAGTCAAAAAATGTAGTTCTAATTTGTTGGGTGAGGTTCCTTATATAGATGTTGGGAGTCCTTAAATTGGACTTGGGTTAGGAGACTTGGTTGTCTAGTCTCAGAATTATAATGGACTTTGGAGTCCTAGGAAGTAGGAAGCTGATTCCTTATCCCATGAGGTTCTTTGGAGGCCAATCCACAAGGATTTATATCCCCACTAGGGCTTATCTTAATAGCTATTTTTCTCCCTTATTATTAATTAAGAAATTAATTAATATTCAGGGTTTTGGGCCTTCTTTGTTCCATCAGTCCTGATCTGGTCCATCAGGCATGATCAATGTGTTAACCTTTTTGGTCTGAATGTCATACATCTTCTTATTAGGCCTTGTAGCCCAAATCATGTGTAATTAATGCAACATTAACTACGTAATCAGGATTTATTTATTCCCTATCATTTTCCCCCCAACTTTTGGGAAATAGTGACTAGGTTTCGCAGAAGTTAAGTTCATTCGTTCCCTTACAGGTTATCATTTTGCGTAAAGTGTGGAGCGACCTACACATTTAAAACGATTTTCTTTAATCCCTATTATTTAGGAATTTATCTTAATTTCCAGGAATTTTCCCTAAATTTTCTAGATTTTTCCCTCAATTCTGGGATTTATCCTTAATTTTCTGGATTTTTCCCTCAATTTTAGGATTTATCCTTAATTTTCAGGAATTTTTCCCTTAATTCTGAGATTTATCCTTAATTTCCAGAATTTATCCTTTTTATGGATTTATTCTCAATTTTTGGCTCTAAATCGATCAGAAAATGTTTCAAATCGACCAGGATTCCTGATCGAAATCGATCAGGATACTGATCAAATTAGCTGTTTTTCTGTCTCTCTGGTTGATAGAATTTCGAACAGGATTTGTGCCAAAATCGACCAAGATTCCTGATCGAAATCGATCAGAATCCTGATCGAGCTAGCTGTCATTATGTCTCTTGGCTCGATGGAAATTCGACCAGGATTTGTACCAAAATCGACCAAGATTCCTGATCGAAATCGGTCAGGATCCTGATCGAACTAGCTTAATACTTGCCGCCCTAATCGGTCATATTTCGACCAGGATTCCTGATTGAAATCGATCAGGTATCTAATCGAATTAAACAACCTTATTCTTTTTTATTCGAATGAAAATTCGATCAGGTTGTTATTCTTTGTCGATCAGGACTCTGATCGAACTAAGTGGCTTTTTACCCCTTTAATCAAATGAAATATCGATCAAGATTCTTCCTTTCGTCGATCAGGACTCTGATCGAACTAAATGGCTTTTTACCCTTTTAATCGAATGGAATATCGATCAAGATTCTTCCTTTCGTTGATCAGGACTCTGATCAAACTAAATGGCTTTTTACCCTTTTAATCGAATGGAATATCGATCAAGATTCTTCCTTTCATCGATCAGGACCCTGATCGAACTAAATGGCTTTTTACCCTTTTAATCGAATGAAAATTCGATCAGGATTCCTACCTTTTATCGATCAGGACTCTGATCGAAACATTTCTTCAAAATTTTGGTTAATTTTTTACCCTTCAGTTTCCATCTATGCTTCTAGAATATCCCTGAAACTTCCCCATAGTGGGCTTTCCTCAAGTTGGTCCTTGTTGTATGGGCCTTAAAACTCCTCGTATTCTGAGCTTTTCCCTTATAAAAGAGAAGTGAGAAGTGATAATCCTCACTTCACTCCTCATTTATCAAATCTTCTCTTAAAAACTTTCTCAAATTTCTCTCTTAGGAAGGCGATTTTCGGCGATCTCAGCCACCGCAGTTCCACCTCCTTCAAGCTTTTTTTGGGTTTCAATCCTTCATTCGAAGAATATCAATGGTGGATCGTGATCTAGCTCGTTTGGAGAAGATGAACACTTCTAAGAGATGTACTATCTCCGTACACTTTTTTAATTGATATGATAAACACTAGAGGTGATGAATATCCCTCTTTATCTGAATTAGATGCATATAACCATGGTAACACTTTCCACGAGTTTGAGGGTAGGATTGAGTCCATGAACACCACGTATAAACTTCCACCCCACCTTAGAATTACCCCAGCCGCCCCTGGGGATAGGACATGTAACTGGGAGGGCGACACTCTGTTTATTTATCGAGGAGCCCTGACCGCGGGTCTTAGGTTCTCATTTCACGAATTTATTCCTCGTTTACTTACAGATATAAAAATCAACCCTTGCCAACTCCCTCTTAATGCATGGAGGAATATTATCTGTTTTATGGTTATGCGTCTTAGATATAAATTTTCTCTTTCCGTAGCTGTCTTTAGGAAAGTTTTCCAATTTTATAACAGTTCCCCATATTTTTGATAGCAACTCTATAGTTGAGAATAACCCTAAGTGGAGGGATGAGTTTGTTAGGCTAACCTGGGCTGGGGGTGATTGGGCCACACTCTTCCGTAGGCCCTTTTGCAAAGTATCAGATGGTAGTCCTGGTAGCATCAGGTTAACTGATGAGGAGGAAGTGGCCTATCAAGCCCTCATTTCAGATGATGGAAAAATAGACACTTGGACCCTTTTAGAAGAGTTCTCGTTGAAGAAAGTTGGTCTCTCTCAGGCCAGTGATAAGGGTAAATTTATATCTGCGCAGCTATTTCTTTCTTCCTTTTTATTGCAACTTTATTATCTCCAGAAGTTTAATATTTTTCTTCTTTTTCTTTTAGCTTGCAAGGCCATTAACAACATCAATATGCCTAAGGAGGGGGAATCTGGCCGCCAGAAAAGGGCCAAGCTGAACAAGGACCCCCAAAGCAAGGCTGATGCTTCTTCCTTCCTTAGGCCCCATGTTCCGGTGGTCGAGCTGGGGGACGATGTGGATCCTCCACTCAAGGAACACTCATTTAGGCCTAACTGGGGCTTCAGGAGGAGCGATACGGTGGTTGGATCCACCAAACATGCCAAGGATTGGTCGTACCATTCCATCACTCCCCACGACTTCACTGACATTGTCACGGGGAGTGACATTGAGACCATTGAACTTCTGGGTTCTCAAGCCCAAGCTTCGGTAACATCCCTTTCTCTTCTCCTTAAATTCCAACTTTTTCCTATATTTATGAACTTATATTAACTCACGTTTCTTTGTGCAGAGCAACACTTAGTTCCAGGTGGCCCTTCATCAGGCTAGGTCCTGTAAAGGGAACTCAGACGAGTTCGAGAGGGAGATAAAAAAGTGGAAGGAGAGAGCCGAGGTCCTGGAGAAGAAGCTGGACATGAAGAAAAATGAGTTGTCTAAGGCTCATTCTGAGTTGGTGAAACTTAGGAGTGATAAGGAAACCATCATTGATGATTACATAGATTCTGATAAATTCAAGAATCTCATGGAGATTCATGATGAGGGTCTTTATTCCCTACAGTTTACCCAGGGATGGGATGCGGCCGTGAAGGTGGTTTCTGAGAGGCATTCGAGCTTAGTCGACCCTAAGGACTTTATAAGTCCTGAGCAGGCTGAGACGGAGGACAGCTTGGATGCCCTCTTCAACTCTCCTCAGCCGGATGATCGCATCCTGGATCCTAGCACTGCCTCTCCTCCTACTTCTCCCGCCAAGGATGCTCAGAAGGATGGTGCTGATAAAGAGCAAGGGAATGAAGGCTCTCGCATGGAGGAGTAGTGTTTCTTGTTTGTAATTTTTATTCATAACTTATTATATTCTGAACTTATTACCCTTCAGGGTTTATTTATGCTAATTTCTTCTTCATACCTTTCTCCTTTAACTTTTCAGCACTTATTATGCTTTTAATGTTAAATGACCTGAACTACTTGGCCCTTTGAGTTGTGCAACAAGCACTCCTTATAATAGAAGAATTCTTAAAGTCTTCTTCTTTTAATGATCAAAGCATGATCTTCGTTAAAATCACAAAAAGTATTATCACAACTTAAATATCCAAAGGTTGAAATAATTTCAAACTCATTAATATGAAGTCTGGTTTTCCAAAACCTTATATGGCATGGGTTCGACCCTTAACAATAATGAATCAACAATGTAGATACTACTGGAATTAGAATATAAAATCCTACGCAAGCAAAGCTTCAAGGTGCTTTTTAAACTACTTGTCATCTTGACAAGTGAGAATCGTGCTCAACCACTTTACACATAGTAAATCTTCAGGTTTTGTGCATGCCAAGTTCTCGAGACTTCAAAACCATCTATAGTCTCTAACTTGCAGGTTCCTCTTTCTTGAACGCTCTTAACCTTATATGGCCCTTCCCAGTTTGGGGCAAGCTTTCCTTTCTGCCCTACTCCAGAGGCTTCCACTTTTCTAAGGACCAAATCTCCTTGCCTGAAGAACCTTTCCCTAACCCTTAGGTTGTAACAGAATGAAGCTTTCTTCTGATAGTTCACTATCTTCACATGTTCTTCATCTCGTACTTCATCAATTAAGTCCAAGGCTAATCTTTTCCCCTCCTCATTTTCCTCAGCATTAAAATCCTGGATTCGGGGAGATGAGTGCGATATTTCTACAGGAACAACTGCTTCTGCTCCATATGCCAACATGAAAGGAGTGGCTCCGGTAGTGACTCTACAAGTAGTTCTGTAAGCCCAAAGTATTGGGAGTATTTCATCCACCCAATTATTCATGGATTTCTCAATCCTCTTCTTTAATCCATCCAGGATTATTCGATTTGCCACTTCCACTTGCCCATTAGCTTGTGGATGAGCCACAGAGGTAAATCGTAACTCAATCTCATTCTCCCCACAATACTTCTTGAATTCTTCATTATTGAACTGTGTTCCATTGTCGGTAACCAGGATACGGGGAATTCCATACCGGCACATGATGTTTTCCCACAGGAATTGTGCAACCTGCTTAGTTGTGATTTTAGCCAATGGTTTGGCTTCAATCCAATTAGTAAAATAATCAATGGCTACTACAAGGAACTTCCTTTGTGTCGTGGCCATATGGAAAGGCCCCAGTATATGCATTCCCCACATAGCAAAGGGGATGGGAGAATTGATAGAGGTCAGAATCTCGGGGAGTTGTTTAACGACAGGTGCATATTTCTGAAAGTGGTCGCACTTCTTCACATACTCCTTACAATCGGCCATCATTTCTAGCCAATAGAAGCCTAAACGGGTTATCTTATGAGCTAGTGCTCTGCCCCCAAGTGTTGCCCAAAGATACCTTCATGAACTTCTTCAAGAGCCAAGCGGGCCTCATCGAGCCTGAGACATCTTAAGTAGGGAACTACATAAGATCTTTTATACAAAATCCTATCTATCAAGGAGTACCTTAGTGCTCGAACAACCAACTTCCGTGCTTCTAGGGACATCGGTTTGAATATGGGTCTTAATAGGGTATATCCATGACGTTCCCAGACCTATAGGAGCTACAAGCTTAACATCAATGCTTCATGTTGTTAGGGCGAAAATACGCACTAATATTCACGCAAGTATACGCGTTCGCAAGTAGTATAAGATATAAATCAGATTCGTTCCTACAGAGACTGGTTTAGGTTAAGTTCAATTTATGCACCTATGCAACAATGTATGGTTATCACTCAATGCTAAGACAAATAACAAATTGGGTTTTTATTAAACTAAGAGATTATACTAAATAACATTAACTAAGAGAATTGAAGTTAAATTAATATATATGATAAACATGGGATTCTAACTTCATTACTACTCCATTCAATAGCCTTATTGTTCTTAACCTTAGCATGTGATGGTGAGGACACTAATCAGATAACACGAAACTGATAAATGCCAACTTTCGTTGCACGAGTACCATTCTACCAGACATCCACAAAAGAGATAGAAGCTGAATAGGCACCAATTATATTGAGACCCTATATGTCTATAGAATTTGACAACATAACGGTTTAAGCACAAGTTATCTATCTTGATTACATAGGGCAAGTAAAACGGTTAGAGTTACCTACGAATCATGCATACACATACATGAACCTATGCTAGCATGACAAGTTCTAAACCTCTATATTCACTGTCGCTTCAATAGAGATTAACACGCTATCTTATATGTTAGCTACGCATATAAGACGAATAAGCACAACCAATACAAGGATATCAATCAATCACCACACACCAAGATATCGAAACAATTAACTATTGAAATCCATAAGTAAATCCGCTAGAATCCCATGACAACGATTAACCCATAATCGAACTCATCGTCACCATGGGTTCCAATGAAAGCATGGTATAAACAAGGTCTTAATAAACTAAATAATAATCAAAGTACGAATAAACGAGATTTAGGTTCAACAAGAACGAAAACGAGCATCCAAAGTTACAACTAATTCAAAGAATCATAAGTTGAAAACAAGATCTTCTTTTTCGGAGTTGTTCTGTGCTTCTAGGTCTTCTCCTTGGTATCCCAATCTTCCCGGATGATGAAAACCCTTTTTTTTAAGTATATATACGCCCCTAGTGGACCTGGACCCTTAAAATCGTCAAATTCTACTCAAAAAAGGCTTTTTCAGCGAAATCAGCGACCAACCACGCCATGAGCGGCCGCTCAGCTCTCCTGAGCGGGCGCTCAGCTCTCTGCTGAGCGGGCGCTCAGCTACTGACTGGGAAAAATATTCTGATGAATCTTGTTTTGGCCATAACTTGAGTTCTACTCGTCAGAATTAGGCGATTCAACTGCCCACGCGAAGCTATTGAGATTCTCTACAACTTGACAATGGCCTTGGCTTCCAATTCTGATCACTTTTAATCATATTTCCTTTAAAAGCTCTTTTCTTCATTTAACTAATACCTGAAATGCAATAACACAAAAACACATCAAAATACCAACAACTTGAGTCCAAAACACCAATTTAAGCTTGTAATAAAGCATTCCAAGTGGATATAAAATCCACTTATCACACCCCCAAACTTGAATCGATGCTTGTCCTCAAGCATAAACAGATTCAAAACTACAAAACAAACCTAATGCATGAATGCAACTACGTGAATGCAACTAAATGATAATGCAATCGATCCCCTCAGAATAACCATAACCAAATGAATAAGCCAATGCCTCTAAAAATGCAATGACTTTAAACAGAGTTCAAATAAATCCCACAAACCAACTCACAAACCAGAAACGTGCGTGTGTGGATGCTTAACAGATTTACCCCTCGGGTACTCCTAGGACGTTGGTTGCCATCAGCCATAGGCTCTTTTCCAGCACGTCTCCTTCTTGGGGCCACTTCATCGTCCAAAGATTCGGAATCTCTCTCAGTGAAGGACCAGAAAATTCCTGATCCTCCGGGATAAGAGCCAAACCTTGAATGTAAGGGGGTGTTTGCCTCTGTGCTTCACTCCATCCAGCATGCCCACTTCCTCCAACCTCAGGGTAAAGAGGCATCCCATAAGGGGGGTTAGTAGTCACAATATTTGAATACTCATACCCAATGGGTCGAGAATTCACAGGTGCGTGCAACTGCTGAAGTTGGGAATTCGTCCCTTGAGTAGCCGAGGGAATCATCCCTTGTGGCTGAGTTTCAGTTGCCCCTACCTGGGCTCTTCCTTGGGTGGAGGCATAGGTTGAATGCGGAGGTACCTCCATGGTTGACGAAATCGTTTGGGTTATCCCCATGGGTGTTCCTCCTTCAAGGGCGCTGCTTGTTCTCCGTGTTCTCTCCATGGTTGTTGTTGTGCTTTCTCACAGACGGCGCCAAATGTTATGGATCAAACACTAAGGTATAATAACTGCTGTATTTATTACTAAGGAACATGAGCTTCAAGGCTCGATTTGACAGCTCTTGTGTTTCGTGACTCAATCTGCCCTAACAAGATGCCTACGTACCTTGCCGATTGCCAAGGATCAAGTCAAAAAATGTAGTTCTAATTTGTGGTGTAAAGCCCCTTATATAGATGTTGAGAGTCCTTAAATTGGACTTGGGTTAGGAGACTTGGTTGTCTAGTCTAAGAATTAGAATGGAATTTGGAGTCCTAGGAAGTAGGAAGCTGATTCCTTAACCCATGAGGTTCCTTGGAGGCCAATCCCCAAGGATTTATATCCCCACTAGGGCTTATCTTAATAGCTGTTTTTCTCCCTTATTAATTAATTACGAAATTAATTAATATTCAGGGTTCTGGGCCTTCTTTGTTCCATCAGGCCTGATCTGGTCCATCAGGCCTGATCAATGTGTTAACCTTTTTGGTCTGAATGTCATACATCTTCTTATTGGGCCTTGTAGCCCAAATCATGTGTAATTAATGCAACATTAACTACGTAATCAGGATTTATTTATTCCCTATAAATCTGCTACTACTGAATAGATTGGATCTATCAGTATTTGAGATTTTGAACTTTAAGATGCTAATTTTTTCTTGGACTTAGCTTTAGGCTTTGGCTTTGACTTCTCACAAATCTTCTACTTCCCCTTATAACTCCTATCAGCATTTAAAATTGCTTGAGACTGTAAAGGCCCTTTAGCATCAGTATGACTGATTTCCTTGATTACCGCACCTTTTGTATGTCTGCTACCAGGAATATCTTCATAAGGTAAGACAATATCAGTATTTGATGACTTCAAATATTTGTATTCTTCTTCCAAAAGCCTAAGTTGTTCCATGTCAACTCCAGGATTCTCTATTTCAAATATTCTTACATTTACCTCATAATCAAAAGCTTAAATCTTTGGGTCCTTATAAAATAGAGTTATTTTTTTTCCTTTTACTTTCAGTGTATGTAAATACTGACTTGCTTTAGCACCAGCTTCGATCTCCAGAATGCCTTGGTCTTTATCAGCATTTGTGACTTTCAGAGTTTGAGATTTAGCCACTGTCAGTTCTTTACTTTTCACAGTCTTTGAGACTTTAACTTGCCTTTCAGAACTCCTCCTTCCTCCACCTTGTCTAGATTGACTAGCGGTTTTAGATATACCAAGAGAACCAATTAGATATCCACCTTGTTTCCTCAAAATATATTCCTTCCTTTTACCATCACCACCAGGACCATCCTTGTCATCAGCATCTTTTAACTGGAGCTGCTTGCATTTTGATATCAACACTTTCTCTCCCTTTTTGGCATTATTCCCAAGTAGGAGGGAAATAATTAGCTCCATAGACTGTTGTACCTCATCCAGTTGACTAGACATTTTTGCTTGAGTAGCTTCCAACTTAACCTGGTTGGCTTCCATTTTGTCTTGTCTAGCAATGATAGGTGTTAATTTGTTTTGTATCTCCTTGGTTGTGATCAGCTTGGTTTCAAGAATGGATTCCTTGAGTTTATCAATATGAGTATTAGCCTGAGACTGAGTATACAGAACTGATTTGACCAATAATGTAGTAGCCTTGAGATGTGTCTAAATATCATAATTTACAATACTCTGCTCTGTTCTCTCCAGATTTTGAGAAGCATTAGCAACAGAGATAGGATAAGAAGCATCCTGATAGAAGAAATTGATGATATCAGGATACAAACTATCAGGAGTTATTATCTGTATTCGATATCAAGATTTACTGAATGTGACATCATCAGTACTTGTCTATCAGTATTTGATGATCAACATTTGACGATCAAAATTTAGTCACATCAGTAGGTACCAAAGAAGGAATAAAATTGCAGAATTCGAGGCGGTGAAGGACTTTACTTATAGAAGCAATCATACATGGATATGTATTAGGTTTCCTTATTATATAAGAATAAAATTCCTTATTGATTGTGTAATTGGGTAGTATATAAGCACATATTAGGTTCACACTATATGAGTTACGAATTGTTATATCTTTTAGATAACCTAATTGTTCTCAAGGATAATTGTGCATCCTTTGAGAGAGTACTTTTGTTACAGTTTTTATCTGATTAATATAAAAACTGTTGATTTTGTTAAGCTTTGTCGAATTATTTTCATAAACTATATTCACCCACCCACCCCCTCTACAGTTGTATTATGGACCTAACAATTGGTATCAGAGCCTGCTGTTGATATAGAAACAGTTTAAGATCTGAAAATCAATCTTTAATGGAAGACAAAGAACCACAACAACAGAATCCACCCCCACCTCCTATACCAGCCAATCAATCCATCAATCATAATATGAGTAGATATGAGGCTATCAAATTTCCAATCTTGGAGATTCATTGTTAGTCCCTAACAATGCAACAAGAATTACAGAAGGGGGGTTGAATGGAATTCTTGAAACTTTTTCACAAAGATATAAAATGTTCTATCTTAATAATATATAACTGTGTGAATTGATTTGCAAACTGCGGAATATTAACTTGGAAAAAATAAATACACAAGTAATTAAAAACACAAGTCTTTAAAAACTTTCTGGTGGATTTGAATGTATCCACCAGAGATATATATTATATCAAGAGAACTTTGTGTAGCAATTAGCTCACAGCTGTTTACAAATTTGAACAACTAAGTTTTTAGAGAAATGCTAAGAATGCAGCTTACAAATGTTTCTCTAAGAATTTCTTGCTTAGTGTTCTTGTTGTTCTATTTGCTACTTCTTGTTTTATATATCACCAAGATTACAAAGTAATAAGTCAAGATAATAAAACAAAACCTATCAAGTCTAATACTATGTTGCTTCATTACTCTATTTCAGCATCTTTGAATATCTTCTTAATAGCATAGAAATGGCAATGCTTCTTTGTTCTCTAAAACCCAGTTGAATAGGCTTCCACATTCCATTTGCATACACACTCGACGCATTTGACTGTGTTGTCACTGTCAACAGATGTTTGATTTCTTTATCCATCGGGTTCATGATCATCCGTTGGGTTGCCTAGTTGATCATCCATTGAGTGGCATTGTTGTTTATCCAATCGGGTAGCAATCTGGCACTTGACTTCATTTCATTTATGCAGGATTACAAGACATCATCTATGTACAATTAATCAACCTATTCCGCATATCTAGTTAAAGTCAACATGACTTGAGTACTACTTACAGAATCTAAACAATGTGTATGCAGAAATGTGCTACAGACTTATTATTACACAAGCTACTCACTCGATGGATAATAAATCATCATCCGTCGGGACTACAATCCTTATCTGTCGAGTACTACATTTTTCACTAAGTAAAATCTACTAAGGTGTCTTGTTAATGAAATCATCAAGTACACAACATATTCACGAAAATCTCCCCCAATTTATGTTTACTGGAATTGTAGCCATAAATTAAGAGAAACTTGCTGATGACAAAACACCCTAAAAATACAACTTTAAAAGTAAGTAGATAAAACTATAAAGTGCTTCAATTAACAAAATGTACAAAGTTTTACTCACAGTCATTTTCAAGGTGCTCCTCTAGCTTGAGCAGATTAATCTATTTCCTTAAAGATCTGGATCTCTTTCCAAGCTTTCTGTTGTTTTCTTCTATCTGATTTTGGAGCTGTCTGTGGAATTTCAGTTCATCAGATTCTGAGAGATTTAGCTTTTCTTGCATTTCCAAAAGAGTCTCATTGCTAGAGATGCTCAATTAGTCTTCTAATCTGAAAAATCTTCTCACTCTTTTGTCATCCATAAACTCCATTAGCCAGTAGGGCCTTAGATACATTCGTTTCCCTGTGTAGGGAATGATTAGAGTCTTTGGGAGTGCATCTTTAGTTCTAATACTCCTCAGTTCTTCAATCTTCTTTAGAACCAGTCTTCTTGCAGTTACATTGAACCCAAAGTTCTTCTTGAAAGATGAATAAACCTTTATCAGTACAGCTTGGCTTTCTTGAAGGATCGTGTGAAGTGGTCATTGAATCTCCTTTCCTCCCTTGTACTTGAAAACCAACCTTTCAGGTAGATTCCTATAGGCATCAATTCCTCTCACTTCTTCTAGTTCATCTAGATAGAGATTTAGATCAGAGAATTCCTTGATGTCACATAAGTACATGTTATCTCCCTTGTTGACTTTGGATTGAGCTTTAGTTAGAGATTTGGATTTGAGAGGTGAAAACTTCACTTTCGTGACTGCTCTTGATTTTGTTCTTTTTGGCTTGCTAAGGATTGGCAAATTGAAGTCAGGAATTGGTAGACTCTCCCAGTCTATTGGTTCATCCTTAGGCACAATAGGTTCACCATGAATGTTCCTTTAAGGATCCACCACTTTAATGTCTTCAAATACCATAGAGGGTTTTAATGCTTGAGTTGTAGTTGGAGTGGATTCCTTGGAAAATTGATCCTCCAATTCCTTATCAACAAAGTCCAATTTCCTTTTGGTTCTTTTGGCCAATTCCTTGTATCTTTGAGGTTTCTTCTATTGTGGTTCAACTTACTTCTTTGGATCTTGACATTCAGTGATTTTAGATGGCTGAGCAGGAATTTGTTGTGTTGGTTTCACAGCTTGTAGCCTGGCCAAGATAGCGGCTTCCTCTTTCTTTTGTTTAGCCTTTTTAGCATCTAGAATAGCTTGCTTCTTTTCCTGCTTCAATTTTACCTTTTCTTCTCTCTTTGCTTGAGCAAATTGAGGATGTCCAGCCACCACACAAATTTCTTTCCCATTTCTGAAAACTTTAGCAATTCTCCTTTTTAAGGCTGAATCAGCTGGATCCTTGTAGAAGGCAATTGACCTTGATAACAGTTTCTTCTCATCAGGTTTAGGTGTCTCATACACTGTATCCAAAGGGTTCTTTAATGATGATTTTGGATAGTTTACCCTTGGCTTCAGAATTATTTCAGCCTTTGGAGATTTGATGCAGGATGGCTGTCCCCTTTCCAGATAGTTCATGCTCATTTCATTCACAGAGATTTGTCTGACTTGAGAGTGATGAATGGCTGACTTTTCTGTCTTCTTTACTAGCCCAAACTTCTTCTGAATATCCTCATCAATCTTCTCCCAGTTGAATGGCTTCAACTGCTCCTTTTCAGCTGCTCTTAAATTGGTTGTTACTTCATTGATCAGATCAATGTTGTCTGTAACTGGTGGCTTGGTGAAAGCAATTGTAGGCACAATTACTTTACTGATTTGAATGTGACGCTTCTCCCCCTCACTTGGTCCTTTCTCCCCCTTTTTGTTATCATCAAGTTGAGCAGAGGAAGAGGTTTGTGCAGCTACCAGTTTCTGAAGCAAGTCTGTCTGTTGAGCTTGATGCAGATGAATGGCTGTTAGAGATGCTTCCATAGCTAACATTCTTGTATCCAAGGCATCTATCTTTGTGGCAAGATCAGAATTTTTCCTGAGTTGTCTCTTGATGTCAAGCATTGTAGCTTCTGGAAGCTTGGAGTCCATTTTGTCAGAAATAGCCTTCTTCATCTCATCAATATCTCCTTTGATGGTGTTGATATCTCTAGCATGTTAGAAGCCTTGAATTTGTTGTAGTTGCAGAGAAGAAAGATGTGCTTGAAGGAGCTTCTTGGTATTGGCATTTGTAGTGGTTTGAAGAGCAGCATTTGTCTGATTTATGATTTGGATCAGGGTTGTCTTGAAGTAGTGTTCAGCACAATGTTTTGAAAATGCCCATGATGGCATGCCTGATCTTGAACTGGAACCTACTTCTCCCCCTATGTCCAATGGCTCTTCTTCACTATCTCCACCTTCATCCCCAAAGAAATCTGATGAACCACCAGTCTCATAATCCACATCACCAGCCGTAGAGGGAAAAGTTGTGATGGCATCCTTAGCTCTTAGCATTGACTGAGTGGTATGCACCAAATTGAGCATCCTTTGTGCATTGTCATTGCCATGTTCAGCTAGAAGTTGGTAAGCTGGAACAGGGAGAGTATATTCCTCAGCATCAAGGGAGGTGGAATTTATAACAGCTTGAGGTTGCTGAGATAGTCCCTCCCTGTTTGCATCCTGGACATTCATTAACTCACTAGCAATGACATCCATCCTTATAGCTCCTGTACCTGCATTTCTCTCTTGTTCTCTCCTTTGTTGCATCAGGGTCTCACCCTGGCTCCCCACCCTCACACCCTCACCTTCACCATCTAAGGTGGGACTCCTCTCACTCCCTTTTTCCAATCCTGAAGAAATGAATTGCATATTTTCACTCTTTTCCTCTCCTTTTTCCTGGGAGCAACCCAAACTCTCACTCATAACACTCTCTTCCCTCAATCCTTAGAGTGACTGTACAACCACTAAGTCTTCTGCACTAGAGATAATAGATGAAATTTGAAGTTGTGCAGAGACACCCACGGATGAGGAATATCCATCGGGTTAGCAGTTTGACTATCTGACGGATAAATGCTGTTAAGCTTATCCGTCGGGATACAATCACTACTCAACGGATGAGCAATATCCATCGAGAGAGTAGAAATGAATGAACTTGGAATTGAAACTATTGTGGACTCTGTGCTGATTGATGAGATTTTGGGCACAGATGTTTCAACAGTTCCTGAAAGAATTGGCAAGTGAGCCAACAAATCATCCAAAAGATGATGTTCACTTGCACTAGATTTTGGCTTCCCCAACAAAGTTAAATAAGGGGAATCAGGAATTAATGTGTTGATCATATCCACATCTAGAGAGTTTGTGGGAGAATTTGGTGTTTGAGGTGCTTCTATAACTAATGATTTTGGCTGTGACTCCACATTTATTGGAGCCACATCAAGCTGAATTTGTGAAGGTGCAATGACTGTGTCTTTAGCACCAGTTTGCACAGTGTGTGAACCCTGTGCATCCCCAAGGGCTTTTGATTTCTTCTTTCTGGAATAAGTTTGGGGTGAGCTAGTGTCCCTTACCCTTTTGACCTGTGCTCTTGGTTGAGAGATTTATTCAATAGTCACATCCTTTTGGGAGGATGCAACTAGAAATGAGCTTTTATCCTTATTAATCACTGCAGTTTGTTGGGAAACTGCAGTGTGGCTAGGTTGGGAACCACTCAACTCTCCATCCTTATTCTTAGGGTTTCTTTTATGTTCACCCTGTCCCTCACCTACCTTTCCCACCTTCACACTCCCCTCTTTGGTTTTGGTGGATTTTATATCTGGCATCTTTTGAGAGATGCCAGAGGGGGCTTTTTTTTATATTGATTTTGAAACTTTTGTTGGTTTGGTAGCTTGGGTAGGCAACTGTTGGGTCATTAACACAGTTTCCATAGCCACACTAGAATTCAAAGAAATTTGTGAGGTTGGAATAGTAGGGACAGATGAACTTATCTCACTTACCTGAGGTGCTTCCATTACAGGGAAATAGAAGAGTGGCCTCTCCTTGTAATGATTTGCCCTGTTCAAATCTGCAATAATTATTCTCTCTTGAACCCAACAATCTAATTTGTTGTTTGGGTTCTTAAGTACAATTTCCTTAGAGAGGTGGTTAGCAAGAATCATGAAAAATCTAGCATAATAAACATTTTTACCCCTCTTATTTAACTCCCCTAATTTAAACCCCAACTCAAACAAAACAAGATCACTAAAATTAAAAAAATTATTTGTAACTAGCATGTAGAGCATGTTAAGCATAGAAATATTGACAGAGTCAAAATTACTGATTTTACCAGAAAAGACCTTGGTAACTACATCACACATGAAACTCCACTCTTTTTTAAGGCCCGACCTCCTAATATCACTTAACTTGGAAGTAGAGAGTGCATAGTTCATGGAATTAAGCATATTGATAATATCAGTATCTGTGTGTGGTGAGGTCACAGTATTATCAAGAATTTTGAAACATGCTTTAATAACATCACTATTGATACAGAAATCCTTACCTTTAATGGTGAGTGTGATAGTCTTATCAGTAGAGTTGTATGTAGCAGTGGTCCACATCTCTTCAACAACCTCACAGAAGATGGTGGGTGATTCTAGCATTGCATAGCTGAGTTTGTAGTTCTTCACAAAATCCATCATTTTGTGGTAGTCACTTGAATGTTGAATCCCCTTGTTTACTAGAGCCGTGAAGTTGTTCTTCTCATAGATGTATCCAGTTTGTGACATGATCTTGACTACTGGTGCCATTGTTAGAGAGTGGAAATTGCAGGGATATAGATGATAATTGCTTTTGAGAAAGAGAGAATTTAGAGCAGATAATTTGAGAATGATAAAAGAAAAGCAATGGAAATGAAATAAGCTTTTATACTATCTCAAAAATAACTGTCAAAAATAATAAAGTAAAATAAAGTAACCAATGAAAATTGCCCAAAATAGCCGTTTAAAAATAAACTGTAAAAAATCCATCAATTATTCATCGTGTTATGCTTACAAACTATAAGCATACTCGATGAATAATGTTCAAGAAATTAACGGATAAGATTAAGACAATTCGACGGATGAGGATAAACTGTTATCCGTCGAGTTATAAAATATTCCAGAAAAATAATTGATTTTTATTTACAAACAGTATTCCGACGGATGATCAAACTCGATGGATAAAGATCATCCGTCGAGATGTAAATTTTGACTTAGCCAAAATTCCATCTAAGACTGAAAAATCAATTAAATTTCTGGCTGCATAACAACTTGCAAATAATCTGAAAAGATTTAAGAATAATTGAGCATACCTAACTCATTTACCAACCTTGAAAAGGTGGATTCATCCAGTGGCTTGGTAAAAATATCTGCAAGCTGCTTCTCACTTGGAACAAAATGTAGTTCCAGAGTACCATTCATTACATGTTCCCTTATGAAGTGGTACTTGATGTCTATTTGCTTTGTCCTTAAATGTTGTACTGGATTTTCAGTGATGGCAATTGTAACGACCGAGAAATTTACGACTGTATTATATCATATTTATAATAAAGTATGTGTATTAATATGTCATTTATGTGTGATTATCTGTTGAACCCTAACCGTTACATGTTACGTGTATTCCGTGTCATTTCTGTATTTTTAAGGTATTTTCAGATGTTTTATTTTGCATTCATCGCTTTCATTTCAAACGTTTTACGACCCAAACAATGATTTTAAAGCCAGTATTTCAAATAAAATAATGGGTCTTATTTTTCATCAAACGGCTTTTAAATTCGCAATATTCTAAACATCTAGATATTTTATAAATTTTCTCGTTTTACGAAAAATGACTTTTCCGGGCCCCATTGGGTGTTAAAACCCCCACAAAAATCATATTTTTATTTTTATAAAATTATAGGACTTTCATTTATATTATTTCTTTGCATTTTTGCATTATTCGCAATTTTTGGGAAATTTTGGCATATATATTGTATTTATAAAATATTTATAAATTAAATTTTAATACCCAAAAATTATGAAAATTAGGGCCAAATATTTTTATTAAATGTATAATTAGCCCCTTAATTTTATTTAGGAGTATTAATTTTACTACTATAAATAACCTAATTATTAATTAATTATAATTAATAAATCATTAAAATTCTGAAAATTACACAAATTCTCTGCAAACCGGGTTAAGTTTCTTCCATCAATTTCAAGTTTTTAGTTGTTATTTTTGATTTTCGATTTCTAGGGTTTATACCCGATTTGGTACTTATTGATTCTGGGGTTATTTGTTGAAATTGATGATATGTATAGCTTTGTCTGATGATTTATGATCGATTCCTGTTAATCAATTTCACAAACGATTGCTTAAACTGATAATTCGATATCTAGGGTTTATGTGTTTTTTCCTTGAATCGTTTTTGATTTTAGGGATATCTGAGGTATATTTGGATATGGGGGTTTGATTATGGGTGTTCTGAGCTTTAATTTGAGCAATAGAACATAATTTTTGATGTACGATTTAAGCAAATCGGATTTTGGCCGGACTTTGAGTCGGTTTTCGCCGGAATCTTGTTTCCGGGATTATTGAAGTGTTTTATTCGTTGATTTAAGTTTAAAAGTAAGTTTAGAATTGATTCCCAGTAGAAACAATCAAAAACGGTTCATAGTTTGGCCAGAAATTGACTTCGTCGGAAACTGCAGATGTTCACTGGAGTTCTTCGGGTTTTTGGCCAGAGAACATCACGTGGGGATGATTGAAGCCTGGAAACTTGGGGATTATGTTGTTGTGGTTGTATGGAATAAAAACCCTCTAAAAATTATGTCAAACCATCCCTGTAGTGGCCTGAATTGAAGTGGCCGGATAATTTCCCGGTGACCGGAAAGCCACCGGATTCTGGGTTCTTGGTGACCCATGTACCCGAATTCAAACCCGGATTAAAACCCGGTTTTGATCTGTTTTGTCAGAAACCAATTTCTGACAACTGTTTCTGAAATTTTGATTTTTATTTTATTTTTATTAATTTTAAAAATCAGTTTTATTTATTTTATAAATCGATTAATTAATTATTTAATTAATTGATTTATATTATAAACAATTCTGAATTATTTTCTAAAAATCAGATTGAATTATTTTCTTAATTAGTTATTATTTATTTATTGGTTATTAATTATTTGATAATTATTAAAAAAAATGATTAATTATTTTGATAATTAATCAAATAATTTTCTATAAATCATAATAAATTCATTTTAATACCAAAAATTATAGAAAAATTATTTTTAATTCCGATTTTTCTTAAATAATTATTTAAAAATTATTTTTGGGTTTTAAAAATTAGTAACAATTATTTATACTGAATGATAAATCGAATTAACAATGTTTAATTGATAATAATTAAACCGTTAGTCTGATTCGAGTTGAACGAAAGCCTGTTGACTCAGAAAAATGAATTTTTTTCATTAAAAATAATATTAAAGTTTAATTTGTTTTAGAAATTAGTTGATTTTGTTACTTGTTTGATTATCAATCGAAATGCGTGCCGAGACGAGTCCGAAAAATTCCAGAAAAATGGAAAACGAGTTAGATAACGATCAGTTGAGCGATCAGCGAGTCGATTTTGGTTCTAAAAAATTATTTTAACTATAAAAATGATTATGTGCTTATGTGCCCATGTGTATTATGTGGTTAATTGAGTCTTATTTTCTAATAAATAATACATGAGTCAGTCATAAGCGCATGGGTAGATGTTAGGAACGGTGTGACGTCGATTCAAGATGCAATTGAAGTACGAAGTGACTTAACCAGTCTGTTTTGCTAACAGAAGCTAAGCCAGCCAGGCAAGTTGAGTCGGTATTAGTCCAAGGTGATAGACGACAGTGATCAAATTGCAGTGAGTCGCGCAGAAGGCAAGTTTTTCCCCTATTCTACTTTCAGAATAGTGGTATTTATTCAAATGCTTATCACATTTGCACTCTTTTGATTCTTGTTCTTAATCACTGATACACACTTGCTATTCCTTTGTTCATATTTCATATCGATTCTTGATTTCTCCATTTCTTTGGATTTCTGATTCATATCCCGTTGATGATGCATTGAGATTGATATGTTCTGGTGTTTAGAATATATCAAAGCATACCGATTGTTCCGGTTACTAACCGATGGACTGGATAATGATATTTTTGGGATTGACTATGTCTTAATCCTGAGGACCGGGATTTGGCTGGTGCCTCGACATGGGCCATAGTGCCTGGGTACCCGACTGGATCTATATAGTGAGATATAGATCTGTATTATATTCTGACTGATAAGCAGAATATAGATGCGAACTTGTGTCCAGTTTAATTCATTTGTACTCACCAGTAATGGCCTTCTTTCTATTCTCGTGGGGGTTATATCTTTGCAGATATACCCGGGATTACGAATTCATTTAAAATGCTTTAACACTATTTATATTTTGTGGACTTGTTGAGCAATTTTTGGCTCACCCCTTTTTGTTGTTATTCACCTTATTATTTTCAGTTAAGAAGGAATATGAAACCCATCAGGACTCGAGTGGTAAAGCAGCGGGTCAAGCCTCGGGATCCTCTCATACCCAAAGAATTGATCCAAATCCAGGAAGAAAGCTTTGAGTTGCCCGAGCAGGTGGAGTGATGATAGATAGTGTATGTGTTTCAATAAAAGTTGAACTTAGTTTAAAATGAAATAGACAATGGTTTGTAATAAAGAGAGTTTGTGAGAAGTTGAATGTTGGTTTGTAATAAAAGTAGTTAGTGGTTCTTGTTTTCATACTTCAACCTAAAAATATCCTGGTTAGTGTTAAAGAGGTTCAGTTTCATTTCTTTATTTATTGTTAATTAGCTTGTACAGGTTTCGTGATTAGCTAGTAACCCCCAGACTTATACCCCGGGTCTGGAGGGTGTTACAATTTGGCATCAGAGCTATAGGTTTGGTCCCTGAAAATAAGAACATTAGGGTTAAGATAAGATAGGGAGATCACATAAGATAGGGATAGTCAAATTAGGAAGAATAATGTTAGGATTTAGGTCAGATTAGAATAGGAAAGTATAAATCTTAGGATTGTTTAGTGATCTTTTCTTTTCTTTGGTATATTATCAGATGGCATCTTCTGGTTATTCTGCATCTTCTGAGAGGACAGTCACCGGGCCAGCAGCACTAGTTATACCTCCAGTATCTGAGTATATGTTTCCTCCTTTACCACCTCCACCACCATTACCACAGGAGCCGGTACCACCAGTACAGGGTATAGTTCATGACCCCATAGAGATGTTTGATCCCTTTGAGTTCTTTGAGCCGATGGTTCCTTTACCAGTTGAGCATTAGTTTTTACCGGGTATTGAGAAGGAGTTACCACCACCACCATTGTTACCTCCTATACCAGTGCATGCCCCAGAGCTGGACATAGTTCAGATGATTTCAGTCGAGGGGATGGGAGAGCATAATATGGATCTACAGATAGGATTACCATAACAGGGTGCAGGTATACTGAGGGTTCCTTCACAGGAGTCAGTAGGTCAGGTTGCTCAGCCGTATATGGTACCATACCATGAGTACAGGGTTATGAGGGATGATGTGGAGTATTGGCGGGCACAGTTTCGAG
This sequence comes from Apium graveolens, assembly GCF_009905375.1. Lineage (NCBI taxonomy): Eukaryota > Viridiplantae > Streptophyta > Magnoliopsida > Apiales > Apiaceae > Apium > Apium graveolens. Next base: position 33,559,467 of record NC_133655.1, on the reverse strand, counting down.
AGATCATGTATCTATTTGACCAGAGAGACAGAGGACCGTTAGCGGCCCTACATCCGGATTACTATATGAGACAGCGCTTGCAGTCAGTGTTGATGAGTGCCACTTGGGAGCTTGATGATTTGACCCATGAGGGACCACCTTCTTTCGCAGAGTTCTACAGGATATTCCGCTTGGCACAGACCTTGGTCCAGGCACTTAGAGAGGAGCTTAGGCGTATTCCGCCTGGGTTTTGAGACAGTGACTTCAGAGTACAGATGTATATAGAGGCAGCATAGTATAACCTAGTGTGTATGCGTGTATTAGTAGATTAACTTGTAGTAGGATTTTGACCTGTAATGGTAGTATGACTTGTAGTCGTAGTGATTACCAGTAGCACGAGACCTTTTATATCAAGCATTTACACCTGAAGCTGGTGTCACATATATATAAGATAAACTTTTTCAATTTCTTTTATTTAAATTTCAGTCTTTACAGTTTTACAGAATTTACTTTCACTTTATTGTTTTACAGCTTCTCATATTATAATTCCTGTTGAAAAAAAAAAGAACAACCATTTTATTTAACTGTTTACATTTCCAATTTTTACATTCAGCAACTGTTTTCTTTATATAAACCATGTTATTAATACAGGATAAATTGTTTTCCTTACATATTGTCAATTGTTTATTAAACTGTTAAAGAAATATCACCTGTTTTATTATCAGAAGAAGATTGCACAAAAAAGAAAGACTAGGGCTGAGACCTCTAACAGCAATTCCGAAGGTCAGACTAATGAGACCATGAACCAAATGTTCCATCTGATGCAACAACAGATGGTAATGATGCAGCAGCAGATGCAACATCAACAACAGCAGATACAACAACAAATGTTACAGCAACCACCTCGTCCTGAGCCTCAATTACCACCAACATTACCTATTGTTACTTTTAAGCAGTTTCAGTCAGTTAAACCTCCAGAATTTGAAGGGTCTACTGATCCTATTAAAGCTACCACCTGGTTAAAAGAGATAGAGAAAGCGTTTGTACTAGTAAAGATAGGTGAGGACCAAAAGACTGATTTTGCTAGTTACTTGTTGAAAGGAGAGGCAAATTATTGGTGGGAATCTAAAAAGGCTTTAGAGGGTGAAGAAGTTATTCTTGGGATAGGTTTAAAGAGTAGTTTTTAGAAAAGCATTTTCCTCGCTATGTGAAGAATCAAATGCAGATTAAGTTTTTAGAACTGAAGCAGGGAAATATGTCCGTGGCAGAGTATGAAGCCAAATTTACTGAGTTGGCTAGGTTTGTCCCAGAACAGGTTAATACTGAAGAGAAGCTAGTCCAAAGATTTCAAGAAGGATTACGACCATCGATTCATGGCCAAGTAGCAATTTTTGAATTGACAACATATACCGCCGTAGTCCAGAAAGCTTTAATTATCGAAGGGGAAAGTGAAAGATCTCAGCAAGACAAAGGACAGGGAAGTTTCCAAGATCGCTCCAGAAGAAAGCCGGGATTTCAAGCCCGGGTAAATTTGATTTTTAAAAGGATAGAACAAGGTCCACAGAAAGCAGGTAATCGTTTCCAAACCTCCAGTCAGCAGGGAATGGCCAGAGTTCCAGTGTCGTACTGCAAGACATGTAATCGAAAGCATACCGGTGTATGTATTAAAAGGGATGTAACGTATTATCGGTGTAAGCAGAAAGGGAATTATTCTAACGAGTGTCCAGCAGGTAGAACAACAGAAATGACTTGTTTCCAGTGTGGAAAGAAAAGGCATATCGCCAGAAATTGCAAAGGACCAGCTATGGTAGCCAGTATTCCAAGAGTGTTGGCATTACCTCCGCCGCCTAATCAACCCAAAACAAGGACTTTTAACATGACAATGAAAGAAGCAGTGCAGAGTCCAAGTGTTATTGCAGGTACGATTTTGGTGAATTCCGTAAGTTCAAAAGTATTAATTGACTCTGGAGCTACTCGTTCATTTATTTCTGAAGAATTTCTTGATAAGTTACATTGTGAAATCGAATGGTTGGGCAAGATGTTAATTATAAAATTAGCGAATGACGACCAAGTTCCAGTAGATCGAGTATGTCCTGCGTGTAATGTAGAAATAACTGAACATCATTTTTCTGTAGACCTGATTCCTTTTAAGCTAGGAGAATTCGATGTCATTTTGGGAATGGATTGGTTAGCTTGTCATAATGCTCAGATAGATTGCGCGAATAAGAAAGTTAAATTGTGAACTGCGAAAAATGCAACGGTAATATTCAAGGGCGAAAAACAGCGGAATAAATTTCTCACCGTGATGCAGACTAAACGATTGTTTCGACAAGGTTGTGAAGTGTACATAGCTTACGTGTTAGATACTGAAAAAGGAAGTCCTAAAATAGAAGACATTTCAGTTGTGTGTGAGTTTCCGGACGTCTTTCCAGACGAGCTTCTAGGGTTACTTCCAGACCGAGAAATTGAGTTCACGATAGATCTAGCACCAGGCACAGAACCAGTATCGAAAGCTCCATATCGAATGGCTCCAGTTGAGATGAAGAAATTGTCAATACAACTGCAAGATCTTCTAGATCGAGGCATCATACGACCTAGTGTATCCCCATGGGGTGCACCAGTGTTGTTCGTAAAGAAGAAGGACGGCAGCATGCGATTATGCATCGACTATCGGGAATTGAATAAACTCACTATCAAGAACAAGTATCCTTTACCGAGAATCGATGATTTGTTCGATCAGCTAAAAGGAGCAGCATGGTTTTCGAAGATAGATCTGCGATCAGGCTATCATCAATTGAAGATTAAAGCTGAAGATATTCCAAAGACTGTGTTTCGTACGAGATATGGGCATTACGAGTTTTTGGTAATGGCATTCGGTTTGACAAATGCGCCAGCAGCATTCATGGATTTGATGAACAGGGTATTCATGAAATATTTGGACAAATTCATGATTGTATTCATTGATGACATCTTGATTTATTCCAAGACGGAAGAAGAGCATGCGAAACACTTGAGGATAACTTTAGAAATTCTGAAGAAAGAGCAACTATACGCGAAATTTTCGAAATGTGAATTCTGGTTAAGCGAAGTACAATTTCTAGGGCATATCATCAGTGAAGAAGGCATCCAAGTCGATCCGGCGAAGATTGAAGCTGTGTTGAATTGGGAATGACCAAAGACACCGACAGAAATTCGAAGTTTCTTGGGACTGGCAGGGTATTATCGAAGATTTGTCAAAGATTTTGCGAAAATAGCAACGCCGCTGACCAAGTTAACTCGAAAAAGCGAGAAGTTTGTATGGAATGATAAGTGTGAAGAAAGTTTCCAAGAATTGAAGAATCGGTTAGTAACCGCACCAGTACTAGTATTACCAGACGAGCAAGGGAATTTCGTCATTTACAGCGACGCTTCGTATCGTGGACTAGGATGTGTATTGATGCAGCACGGTAATGTCATCACATATGCTTCGAGACAACTTAAACCTCATGAACAGAAATATCTTACGCATGACCTGGAATTGGCAACGATCGTATTTGCGTTGAAACTTTGGAGACATTATCTCTATGGTGAAAAGTGCGAAATCTACACGGATCATAAAAGTCTGAAGTATATCTTTACGTAAAAAGAATTGAACATGCGTCAACGTCGATGGCTAGAATTAATTAAAGATTACGATGTCACGATCAGTTATCATCCAGGGAAAGCAAATGTTGTAGCAGATGCACTGAGCAGAAAAGAAAGATTGAATCGGTTAACTTCATGCGAAAAATTAGCCAAGGAATTTTTGACAAATTGGAAATCGAGATTCGTATTCCCAATGAATCTGCAGAAGCTATCTATGCTATAACTTTCCAACCAGAGTTTCTAGAGAAGGTTCGCCGCTGTCAAGATGAAATGATGAGTCAAGATGATGACCTAACGGGAGAAGAGATCACAACTCAGAAAGATAATGAAGGAATCTTACGCTTTGCATCGAGAATCTGGATCCCTAACGTGGCAGAATTAAAAGAAGAAATATTGCGAGATGCGCACAATTTGAAGTATTCCATTCATCCAGGAAGCACAAAAATGTATCGCGATCTAAAGAAAAACTTTTGGTGGCCGAATATGAAGAAAGAAATAGCGGAGTGGGTAAGTAAATGCTACACATGCCAGCGAGTTAAAGTGGAACATCAACGTCCGAGCGGATTATTACACCCGTTAGATATTCCGGAATGGAAATGGGAACATCTAGCAATGGATTTTGTAGTAGGACTGCCGAGGACTAGGGAAAATCATGATGCGATATGGGTAATCATTGACAGACTCACGAAGTCGGCACATTTTCTACCAATTAACGAAAGATTTTCACTCGACAAGCTAGTGCACTTGTATCTCAAGGAAATTGTGATGCAACATGGAGTTCCAATATCTATCGTGTCTGGTCGAGATCCTCGTTTCAACTCAAGATTTTGGAGACAATTTCAAGAATGTCTTGGAACTAAATTGAACATGAGTACCGCTTATCATCCGCAAACCGATGGGCAAAGTGAAAGAACTATCCAAACGATTGAAGACATGCTACGAGTTTGTGCGATCGATTTTGAAGGTAGTTGGGATGAGCATTTACCTTTAGTGGAATTTTCTTATAATAACAGTTATCACGCCAGCATTGGAATGCCACCGTACGAAGCACTATACGGGAGAAAATGCAGATCACCAATACATTGGAATGAAGTTGGAGAATGCAAGATTTTAGGTCCAGAATTAATTCAACAGACAAAGAAAAAGATTGAGCTTATTCGGAAACGCCTCGATGCAGTACAAAATAGGCAACGCAAACATGCAGACCAGGCAAGAAAAGATCTGGACTATCAGGAAGGAGAAAACGTATTACTCAAAATATCTCCATGGAAAGGATTGACCAGATTTGGCAATAAGGGTAAATTGAAACCACGATACGTCGGACCGTTTGAAATTTTGAAGAAAGTGGGAAATGTTGCGTATGAATTAGCTTTACCGCCTTATATGCAACATATTCATAATGTGTTTCACGTGTCGATGCTTAAGCGATATAATTCTGATTCTAGGCATATAATAGAGTATGAACCGATAGATATCCAACCTGATTTGTCTTTTGTAGAACAGCCAGTAAGAATTTTAGATCGGCGAGAGAAAATATTGAGAAATAAGTCTGTATATTTAGTGCGAGTGTTGTGGAGAAATCCTATGGTTGAAGAATCAACCTGAGAACTTGAAAGTGAGATGTTAGAGAAATACCATCATTTGTTTTCATAGAAGATTCTGAGGACAAAATCCTATTAAGGGGGGAAGAATGTAACGACCGGGAAATTTATGACTGTATTATATCATATTTATAATAAAGTATGTGTATTAATATGTCATTTATGTGTGATTATCTGTTGAACCCTAACTGTTACATGTTACGTGTATTCCGTGTCATTTCTGTATTTTTAAGGTATTTTCAGATGTTTTATTTAGCATTCATCGCTTTCATTTCAAACGTTTTACGACCCAAGCAATGATTTTAAAGCCAGTATTTCAAATAAAATAATGGGCCTTATTTTATATCAAACGGCTTTTACAATCGCAATATTCTGAACATCTAGATATGTTAAAAACCCCACAAAAATCACATTTTTATTTTTATAAAATTATAGGACTTTCATTTATATTATTTCTTTGCATTTTTGCATTATTGGCAATTTTTGGGAAATTTTGGCATATATATTGTATACATAAAATATTTATAAATTAAATTTTAATACCCAAAAAATATGAAAATTAGGGCCAAATATTATTATTAAATGTATAATTAGCCCCTTAATTTTATTTAGGAGTATTAATTTTATTACTATAAATAGCCTAATTACTAATTAATTATAATTAATAAATCATTAAAATTCTGAAAATTACACAAATTCTCTGCAAACCGGGTCAAGAAGAACAGGGTCAGGTCATGAATTAAAACGGTGATTTTGATCTGATTTCTATACCAAATCAATAAGTTCGAGTACTCAAATCACAGGTTTTGATATGTTCTTTATGTTTCTTCCATCAATTTCATATTTTGAGTTGTTATTTTTGATTTTTGATTTCTAGGGTTTATACCCGATTTGGTACTTTTTGATTCTGGGGTTATTTGTTGAAATTGATGATATGTATAGCTTTGTCTGATGATTTATGATCGATTCCTATTAATCAATTTCACAAACGATTACTTAAACTGATAATTCGATATCTAGGGTTTATGTGTTTTTCCTTGAATCGTTTTTGATTTTAGGGATATCTGAGGTATATTTGGATATGAGGGTTTGATTATGGGTGTTATGAGCTTTAATTTGAGCTATAGAACATAATTTTTGATGTACGATTTAAGCAAATCGGATTTTGGCCGGACTTTGAGTCGGTTTTGGCCGGAATCTTGTTTTCGGGATTATTGATGTGTTTTGTTCGTTGATTTGTGTTTAAAAGTAAGTTTAGAATTGATTCCCAGTAAAAACAATCACAAACGGTTCATAGTTTTGCCAGAAATTGACTTCGTCGGAAACTGCAGAGGTTCACCAGAGTTCTTCGGGTTTTTGGCCGGTGAACATCACCTGGGGATGATTGAAGCCTGGAAACTTGGGGATTATGTTGTTGTGGTTGTATGGAATAAAAACCCTCTAAAAATTATGTCAAACCATCCCTGTAGTGGCCTGAATTGAAGTGGCTGGATAATTTTCCGGTGACCGGAAAGCCACCGGATTCTGGGTTCTTGGTGACCCATTTACCCGAATTCAAACACGGATGAAAACCCGATTTTGATATGTTTTGTCAGAAACCAATTTCTGACAACTGTTTCTGAAATTTTGATTTTTATTTTATTTTTATTAATTTTAAAAATCAGTTTTATTTATTTTATAAATTGATTAATTAATTATTTAATTAATTGATTTATATTATAAATAATTCTGAATTATTTTCTAAAAATCAGATTGAATTATTTTCTTAATTAGTTATTATTTATTTATTGGTTATTAATTATTTATTAATTATTAAAAAATAATTAATTATTTTGATAATTAATCAAATAATTTTCTATAAATCATAATAAATTCATTTTAATTCCAAAAATTATAGAAAAATCATTTTTAATTCTGATTTTTCTTAAATAATTATTTAAAAATTATTTTTGGGTTTTAAAAATTAGTAAAAATTATTTATACTGAATAATAAATTGAATTAACAGCGTTTAATTGATAATAATTAAACCGTTAGTCCGATTCGAGTGGAACGAAAGCCTATTGACTCAGAAAAATGAATTTTTTTCATTAAAAATAATATTAAATTTTAATTTCTTTTAAAAATTAGTTGATTTTGTTACTTGTTTGAATATCAATCGAAATGAGTGTCGAAAAGAGTACGAAAAATTCCGGAAAATTGGAAAACGAGTCTTATTATGTGGTTAATTGAGTCTTATTCGCTAATAAATAATACATGAGTCAGTCATAAGCGCATGGGTAGATGTTAGGAACGGTGTGACGTCGATTCAATATGCAATTGAAGTACGAAGTGACTTAACCAGTCTGTTTTGCTAACGGAAGCTAAGCCAGCCAGGCAAGTTGAGTCGGTATTAGTCCAAGGTGATAGACGACAGTGATCAAATTGCAGTGAGTCGCGCAGAAGGCAAGTTTTTCCCTTATTCTACTTTCAGAATAGTGATATTTATTCAAATTCTTATCACATTTGCACTCTTTTGATTCTTGTTCTTAATCACTGATACACACTTGTTATTCCTTTGTTCATATTTCATATCGATTCTTGATTTCTCCGTTTCTTTGGATTTCTGATTCATATCCCGTTGATGATGCGTTGAGATTGATATGTTCTGGTGTTTAGAATATATCAAAGCATACCGATTGTTCCGGTTGCTAAGCGATGGACTGGATAATGATATTTTTGGGATTGAGTGTGCTTAATCCTGAGGACCGGGATTTGACTGGTGCCTCGACATGGGCCGTAGTGCCTGGGTACCCGACTGGATCTATATAGTGAGATATAGATCTGCATTATATTCTGACTGATCAACAGAATATAGATACGAACTTGTGTCCAGTTTAATTCATTTGTACTCGCCAGTAATGGCCTTCTTTCTATTCTCGTGGGGGTTATATCTTTGCAGATATACCCAGGATTACGAATTCATTTAAAATGCTTTAACACTATTTATATTTTGTGGACTTGTTGAGCAATTTTTGGCTCACCCCTTTTTGTTTTTATTCACCTTATTGTCTTCAGTTAAGAAGGAATATGAAACCCATCAGGACTCGAGTGGTAAAGAAGTGGGTCAAGCCTCAGGATCCTCACATACCCAAAGTATTGATCCCAATCCAGGAAGAAAGCTTTGAGTTGCCCGAGCAGGTGGAGTGTTGATAGATAGTGTATGTGTTTGAATAAATGTTGAACTTTGTTTAAAATGAAATAGATAATGTTTTGTAATAAAGAGAGTTTGTGAGATTTTGAATGTTGGTTTGTAATAAAAGTAGTTAGTGGTTCTTGTTTTCATACTTCAACCTAAAAAGATCCTGGTTAGTGTTAAAGGGGTTCAGTTTCATTTCTTTATTTACTGTTAATTAGGTTGTACAGGTTTGGTAATTAGCTAGTAACCCCCAGACTTATACCCCGGGTCTGGAGGGCGTTACAACAATTGCACTTGTGTTATCACAAAAAATAGGAATCCTCTCAACTTGCAGACCATAGTCTAGCAATTGATGGAAATTGAATTTTGCTTTTTACTGAACCAGGACACAAGCTTGTTCCCTAGAAATTGACAGGTTCATGTTGTACTTTTTCTATCAATTCTATAACCTGCATAATCTGCATCTGAATAACCAGTTAGATCAAAACTAGAATCTCTAGGGTACCAAATGCCAAGTTTTGGTATTCCCTTGAGATATCTGAAAATCCTCTTAATAGCTACTAAGTGAGATTCTCTAGGATCAGCCTGAAATCTAGCACATAAACATGTAGCAAACATTATATCTGGCCTACTAGCTGTTAAGTATAGAATGAGCCAACCATGCCCCTATAACTTTAAATATCCATAAACTTTTCAGTAGTGTTTAATTCAAGCTTAGTTGAAGTGGCCATGGGAGTTTTTGCAGATGTGCAATCCATCAGATCAAACTTCTTTACAAGGTCAAAAATGTATTTAGTTTGACTAATGAATATTCCATCACTAACTTGCTTAACTTGCAAACCAAGAAAGTAAGTTAGTTCTCCCATTATACTCATTTCATACTTACTCTACATCAATTTGGCAAATGTTTTGCAAAGTTATTCATCTATAGAGCCAAAAATAATGTCATCTACATAAATTTGAACAAGTATACTAGAGCCATTAACATTTCTAAAGAATAAAGTTTTATCTACAATACCTCTTGTGAAGTGATTTTCCAAAAGGAACTTTGATAAAGTGTCATACCAGGCTCTAGGTTCTTGCTTCAGTCCATAAAGTGCTTTCAAAAGATAGTAGACATATTCTGGAAAATTTGGATCTTCAAACCAGGAGGCTGACTGACATAGACTTCCTCCTCCAAATCTCTATTCAGAAAGGCACTTTTGACATCCATTTGATACACCTTGAAATTGGCATGGGTTGCATAGGCTAAGAAGATTTTAATGGCTTCAAGTCTTGCAACAGGAGCAAATGTTTCATCAAAATCTATTCCTTCTTGTTGACAATAGCCCTTAGCAACCAATCTAACTTTGTTCCTGACTACTATGCCATTTTCATCCATCTTGTTTCTAAATACCCAGTTGGTGTCAATTGGATTCTTTCCTTTAGGCTTGGGCACTAGCTTCCACACCTTATTCCTCTCAAATTGGTTTAGCTCCTCCTGCATAGCTATAATCCAATCAGGATCCAACAAAGCTTCTTCTACCTTCTTTGGTTCTTCCTTAGAAAGAAAGCTGCTATTTAGACATTATTCTTGAGTTGCTCTCCTTGTTTGAACTCTAGAAGATATATCATCAATGATGAGTTCAAAAGGGTGATCCTTTATCCATTTTCTTTGTTGAGGTAGATTAACTCTAGATGAAGAGGCCTCATTGTTGTCTTGATGTGTGATTGAGTTTTGATTATTTGAAACTCCCCCTGAATTAATGGATCTTTGATTTGTAAAGGGATCTATCCTGACTTCCAGCTTCTTTTGATGACCCGATGGATGGTGAACTTTGAGTACCGACGGATGTGGTTGGTTGTCTCCCGACGGATAAAACAGATTGTCTCCCGACGGATGAAGTATTATGCAACTCGACAGATATTGAATTTTGTGCTTCATTGGTACTAGATTTTTTTGCATTATCCTTTGATACTGTTTCTTGATCACTTTCATCATCACTGTCATCACTAACCATCTCCACATTGTCAAATTTGAGGCTCTCATGGTAATCTCCATCTTGCAGTCCTTCAATCTTTTTATCATCAAACACAACATGTATTGATTCCACAACAATGTCGGTTCTAAGAATGTAGACTCTATATGTTTTACCAACAGCATATCCAACAAAAATTCCTTCATCTGCTTTAGCATCAAACTTCCCATTCTGATCAGTTTGATTTTTCAAGATGTAACATTTGCAGCCAAACACATGAAGAAAATTTAGAGTTGGCTTCTTGTTCTTGAACAATTGATAGGGAGTCATGTATTTTGCTTGATTAACCAGAGAAATATTCTGAGTGTAGCACGCAGTATTTACAGCTTCAGCCCAAAAATATATTGGTAATTTAGATTCTTCAAGCATTGTCCTTGCAGCATCAATAAGTGATATGTTCTTCCTTTCCACTACTCCATTTTGTTATGGAGTTCTTGCTGCTGAAAACTCATGCAAAATCCCTTTTTCTTCACAAAATGCTCTCATGACAGAATTCTTGAACTCAGTTCCATTGTCACTCGTGATTCTTCTAACTTTGAAATTAGGATAATTATTGACTTGCCTTATGTGATTGATGATGATTTCACTAGCCTCACCTTTAGACTTTAGGAAATATGTCCAAGAAAACTTTGAGAAATCATCTATAATTACTAGGCAAAATCTTTTTCTTGAGATGGACAACACATTGACTGGTCCAAACAAATCCATGTGTAACAGTTGCAAAGGTTCTTCAACTGTTGAATCAAGCTTCTTCCTGAATGATGCTTTGATTTGCTTTCCTTTTTGGCAAGCATCACACAATCCATCCTTAGAAAACTCCACTTGAGGAATGCCTCTTACCAGTTCTTTCTTTACTACTTCATTCATGGTCTTGAAGTTTAGATGGGATAGCTTCTTGTGCCATAGCCAACTTTCATCCTGACTTGCTTTGCTGAGAAGACAAGTAACATATTCTGCATTTGATGAGTTGAAGTCAGCTAGGTACATATTTCCTTTTCTCACACCAGTGAGAACCACTTTGTTGCTCCTCTTGTTAGTCACAACACAAGCTTCTGAGTTGAAGGTTACTGAGTTGCCTTTGTCACAAAGCTGGTTGATACTCAACAAATTGTGCGTGAGACCATCCACTAAGGCAACCTCCTCAATGATGACATTGTCTTTTGAAATCGAGCCATATCCCACAGTATAACCCTTGCTGTCATCTCCAAAAGTAATACTTGGGCCAGCTCTTTCCTTGAACTCTGTAATCAGGGTAGAATCACCAGTCATGTGTCTTGAACAACCACTATCCAAGTACCATAGATTCTTTCTGTTTCCCTGCACACATCAAAATCAAATCAAGTTGATTTTGGTACCCAAGTTTCCTTGGGTCCTGCCTTGTTAGCTTTCTTTTTCTGTTTCTTAGGTTTGATCTCATTTGACTTGGGGATATCAGATTCATCCTTAGTCATTTGAGTTGGACCTTTGAAACCATTCATTACAGCATAATTATCATGCATATTTTGATTAACAGGGAATAGCATGCTATTAGTAAACATGTTATTCTAGTAAGGCATGCTAAATGGCATTTATGGCATACTAAATGTAACATTATAAGGATTAGGTGCAAATGGCATATTAGCAAACTGTGCATTCATATTCTGTGTAGACATAACATTCAAAGGCATAGAAGGCATGGTATTCATGTTAGGAAAGTGAGGTGGCATAGATATAAAAGTAGGCATGGCAGTTTTGCAAATAACAGACAAATGATTTACACTACCACACTTGACACAGGTTTTTTTAGGAGCATATTTATCAGGTGTGTAGTTATTATGCTTGTTAATTCTTACTTTACCATTTCTATTATTTTTCCTTTTAGCCTATGTTTTAACCTCAATATTTTCAAGTCTGTCACTCAATTGCTTGACAGTCATATGACCAACATTAGCCTTTTTCTCCTTCTTCACTTGACCGGATTCTCCTGGAACAAAGTTCTTGGAAACTGATCCATATTTCTCATTTAACTTGACAAGTTTGGCTTTACTGACAGGCTTGCTCACATTCGACGGATGGGCATTTATATCACTCAATGGATAACCCTTTTTGTTATCCGACGGATAACCCTCATCATCCGTCGAGTCTACATCTGTTAGCAATCCTTCCACCAAATTAGATTCCAGCTTCTCCTTGTTCTTCTTCCAGGCTGCATCACAAAAGGACTCAATACCTTGAACTTTTATGATTTGAGCATGAACATCTCTTGATGTTTACCATGCCTTAATCATCTCATGTTCTCATTCAATCTGCTTCTTCAAGATCTCTTCTTTCTTCAAGGACTCAGTTAATTCATCCTTAGTAATTTTACACTCATTTCTTAATTTTTCAAATTCAATGAACTGAGACTCTAGCACATTATTCCTCTCACTTAAAAACAAATTATTTTCTTTGATTTTAGCATTTTCCTTAGTAAGAGACTTAAGTGTAACACGCAAATGATATAATTCTGTAGACATGTCATTTATTGCATCATTACACTCAGCTTTAGATAAATATGCAAGGTTAGTGGTGATTACCTGATTGCTTGAAGAACTTGTCTCTGTCTCATCAGACTTGGCCATTAGGGCTAGATTGACATAGCTGACATCTTCATCTTCATCCAGACCATCTGTTGTCCAGTCATTTTCTTGTGTAATGAAAGCCCTTTCCTTTTGTTTGAGCAACTCAAAATATTTCTGTTTATAATTTACAGGCTCAAACTTTTTCTTGCTGGAATCTGACTTTCTACACTCACTGGCAAAGTGCCCTGCCAAGCCACATTTGAAACATTTGAATTTTGATTTATCCACCATGTTTCTATTTGGCTTGGCTGCTCCAAAGTTCTTCTTGAACTTGAGCTTGGTAAATCTTCTGGAAAGAAATGCTAGATGTTTATCAATATCTTCCATAACATCTTGGCTCAAAGAATCTTCATTTTCTGCTACCAGCCCCTTGCCCTTGTTTACACAGACCTTTGAAGTTGATTCAACAGCTTCCATCTTCATCTCCTTCTCTTTCTCTAACTCAGCAACTAGTGCAATGGACCCTCCTTTCTTCTTTCCTCTCTCCATCCTCTCATCTTGCTCTATTTCAAGCTCATAAGTCTTTAGGATGCCATACAGTCTCTCCAAAGTAAACTCTTTACAATATTGAGAGTTTCTCAATGAGACTCTCATTGGTTTCCATTCCTTTGGAAGAGATCTAAGGAATTTAATATTGGAGTCTTTTGTCTAATAGAGCCTTCCATGCAACTTTAGAGCATTTAGTAGTTTTTAAATCTACTAAAAATGTGAGTGAGAGACTCACTATCTTCACTATGAAAGTGCTCATATTGCTGAATTATCAGCTGCATCTTATTTTCCCTGACTTGTTCAGTGCCATCATAGATAATCTATATTGTATCCCAAACATCCTTGGTAGTTTTTCAATTGATGTTGTTGTCAAACATATCACCATCAACTCCATTGAACAGGATATTCATGGCCTTCTTATCTTTCCTAACTTGTTCAATATCAGGATTAGACCATTCATGCCTTGGCTTGGGGACATATGGCTCATTTTCAGTTGCAGCTCTCATTGGCACATGAGGACCTCTTTCTATGCAATCTACATAGGTTTCATTTTGAGAAAGTAAATGAAGATGCATCTTTACCTTCCAATGATGGTAATTATCTTTATCCAGAAAAGGAATCTTGACTCCAACATCCTTCTTGTTCATCTTGCTATTTTGTTGTGATCTTTAAACTCTCTGTATATTAAGAGCTTGCTCTGATTCCAATTGTTAGTCCCTAACAATGCAACAAGAATTACAGAAGGGGGGTTGAATGGAATTCTTGAAACTTTTTCACAAAGATATAAAATGTTCTATCTTAATAATATATAACTGTGTGAATTGATTTGCAAACTGCGGAATAATAACTTGGAATAAATCAATACACAAGTAATTAAAAACACAAGTCTTTAAAAACTTTCTGGTGGATTTGAATGTATCAACCAGAGATATATATTATATCAAGAGAACTCTGTGTAGCAATTAGCTCACAGCTGCTTACAAATTTGAACAACTAAGTATTTTAAGAAATGCTAAGAATGCAGCTTACAAATGTTTCTCTAAGAATTTCTTGCTTAGTGTTCTTGTTGTTCTATTTGCTACTTCTTGTTTTATATATCACCAAGATTACAAAGTAATAAGACAAGATAATAAAACAAAACCTATCCAGTCTAATACTATGCTGCTTCATTACTCTATTCCAGCATCTTTGAATGTCTTCTTAATAGCATAAAAATGGCAATGCTTCTTTGTTCTCTAAAACCCAGTTGAATAGGCTTCCACATTCCATTTGCATACACTCGACGCTGGTGACTGTGTTGTCACTGTCAACAGATGTTTGGATTCTTTATCCGTCGGGTTCATGAGCATCCGCCGGGTTGCCTAGTTGATCATCCGTCGAGTGGCATTGTTGTTTATCCGTCGGGTTGCAATCTGGCACTTGACTTCATTTCATTTATGCAGGATTACAAGACATCATCTATGTACAATTAATCAACCTATTCTATATATCTAGTTAAAGTCAACATGACTTGAGTACTACTTACAGAATCTAAACAATGTGTATGTAGAAATGTGCTACAGACTTATTATTACACAAGCTACTCACCCGATGGATAATAAATCATCATCCGTCGGGACTATATTGAGTCATCCGTCGGGACTACAATCCTTATCCGTCGAGTGCTACATTTTTCACTAAGTAAAATCTACTAAAGTGTTTTGTTAATGAAATCATCAAGTACACAACCTATTCACAACATTCATGAATATCCAATCTGTAAGACAAAGATGGCTATGTGTTTGGAAGCAACAAATCCAAAATATCTTAGCAGAATTTATGATGGTCCACACAAACTAATGAAACTAGATGTTCTTATTGCAGGCCAAGAAGAAAAAATGGTTGATAAAGATAAGAAGGACTATTATCCTGAGGATCTTTCATTTATTAAGAAAGATGCAAAAATAGCACATATTCTTCACAACAGTCTTGATAGTGCGATGTCTAACTGAGTAATTGGATGTAAAACTTCCAAAGAAATTTAGGACACCTTGGAATTCAAGTGTCAAGGAACTACTACTATCAAGAAGAACAATACTTACTCAGGAGTATGAACACTTTGACTCAAAATCAGATGAGTCATTGACTGAAATCTATGACAGGTTTCAAAAGCTGATCAATGACTTGTCTCTGGTTGACAAAGAATATGATCTTGAAGAGTTTAACTTGAAGTTCCTTCTTGCACTTCCAGAAAAGTGGGACTTAAAAATCACATCAATCTGGGATGACTATAAATTGGATGATATATCTCTAGATGAAATCAATGGCATGCTGAAGACTCATGAACTGGAGATGGATTAAAGAAACAAGAGGAAAGGACCAAGAGCAAGACAAGTTGCTCTCAAAGTTACAGAGAAGCCAAAGGAGAAATCCAGGAGAAAAATACACTCCAAAGGAAAGTCTATGATTGCAAATTCTGATATTGAGTCATCAAACTCTAATGATGACTCAAACTCTGATAGCCAATCAGATACAGATAGTGATCATGACAACAATGAAGAAATGGAGCAAATGGATGCTCTATTGGTTAAAAGCTTCAAGAATATGGTCTACAAGAACTTCAAGAATGGGAAAAGGTTTTCCAGAAAGGGTTCCAGTTCCTCAAACTCTGATAAGAGGAATGACAAAATAAATACTGATTGGAAGGAATCAAAATCTAGAAAATTTAACAAGTCAAAGGAAAGGTACTATAATTGTGATGGAATTGGACACTTTGCAGCTGACTGCAGAAAGCCTAGATCTGAGAAGAAACAAGCCTTGATCACCAAGAAAAATAACTGGGATGATACATCAGAATCAGATGATGAAATCAACTATGCTCTCATGGAAAATGCTGATACTGAGGATAATACTGTTGAATTAAAGGTACCTCAAACCACACTTAGTTTGGATACTGATAATATCTATGAATTAAGATTATTTCTTAAATCTCTGCATGTTAGTTACAGGGATCAAACTTTAGAGAATAATAGAATCAAAAGTGAAAACTCTGAGTTAAAGAGAAGGTATGATCACCTAGAAATTGAGTTACTTTCCATGATAGAAATTCAAAAAGAAAGAGATAATGTTTTTTATGTTAAAGAAAGACTATTAGAAAAGCATGCTTATCTAGGAAAAGACTTAGCTAAAGAAAGAAAAGTTATTAAGCTTTGGACTAACTTGGGTAAAACAACATAGAAAATTTTAGAAAATGGCTGTTGGGGATCAGGATTAGGATATGCAAATAGATCTAATTCTGATAAGAAAAATGGAAATGAAACTGAGAAGGTTAAACCAACAAATACTGATCATAAAGTAACACTGAACAAAGTTTAGCTAAAGCCCATTAAGTATAATTTAAGTGTTGATGTTTTCAAGTCAATTCATGAGCTAGGTTCAACCTGAGCACCTAAATCAAACATAAATACTGATAAGAGTGAACAAGTTCACATAAGATCAGTAAATATTTGTTTAATAACTCAGAAACAGCTTAAGCAAAATCTGAAGAATTTAAACATGAAAGACAACAAGAAAAATCCTAGGAAAAATAGGAATGGTAAAGTAGGTGTTAATGAAAATGGTACTTATAAAGAGATAAATATTGTTCCTTCCAAATCAGAGTTTAGGAATAGAACAGTTGGATATAAACCACAGAGTCTTTGTTTTCATTGTGGTAGTGTGTGTCACTCTATTTAAACATGTAAAGAGTATCACGATTTATATTATGATTATTATGAACTGAAACCCTCTTTAAATGAAGCAAAAATTGTTTCTGGATGTGTAAATAATGATAGTAAGAATGTTAACATAAACTCTGATATGAAGTCTTCTGCTGCATAAGTTAACAACTTAAAAAGGCGAAATGATCTAAGCAAGTGTGGGTCCTTCAAAACACTAACTGATTTAAAAACTGATTGCAGGGTAAAAGGAGAAATTCTCTAGTCTTGGACAGTGGATGCTCGGGATACATGACTAGTTATAAGTCCCTGCTAACAGAGTTTAAGGAGAAGGCTGACCCAAGTGTTTCTTATGGAGATGGAAACTTAGAAAAAATCTTTGGATATGGAAAAATGAAATTTGGGAATGTCATCATTGAAGATGTAGCTCTAGTTGCAGGACTCAAGCATAATTTGATCAGTGTGAGTCAGATCTGTGACAGAGGTTACCATGTGAATTTTTATGAGGAACATTATGAAATTGTCAGTAAGTCTGATGGCAAGATTTCAATGACTGGTGTAAGACATGGAAAATGATATGAAGGCAGGATCTCCAAAAATACTGATGGATCAGAAATTTGTCTACTTAGTAGAGCATTTATGGAAGATAGCTGAAACTGGCATAAAAGACTTTCTCATCTCAATTTCAACAACATCAATGAACTTGTGAGGAAAGATCTTGTATGAGGATTTTGGCGCCCTCCAAACCCGGGTCAGAAGTTTGGGGTCCACAACATATACACAATATATAACCCTGTAAAAGAGATATTATTTATAATGAACCTGCTTCACAAAACCACGGATCACAATAGGTTAAAGTATGAAAACAAGCCACAACCTTAACTTTATTATAACGTACCAAATTTCCCTTTCATTGACTCACAACTGATAATAAAAGTATTCTTACAATTTGACTATCTTTCTACCGCATGAAGCTTCTGCAAGCTCGATCCAACTCAACTGGAACCTTAGCCCGCATTTTGGACTGAGGAACTTCACTATCATCCTTTTCAACTGTAACATATATAAAAATATTTGCAAGAGTGAGCTAACTAGCTCAGCAAGTCATGATAACGATAACTGAGGTTAAACAATGATCAAATGAGATGATTCAAAGGAATCAAGTTTCTTTTAACTAATCATTAGAATTGGATATTCATTTTAAGTTTTAAAAACCAAGGTTAGGCTGCTGATCAGTCACGCACTAACCCCGAGCAAGCACACAGCACTGCTCTAATTACTGGATCCAAGGCACACATTGGCCTAACTTGACCATTGGTATGGTCTGACCACGAATCTGGTCCACATATATAAAAACTATCCAATCCTAAAGCAGTTCAATATGATAACAATATGATTCAATAAAACAAGATCATAATCAATGATGGTTAAACATTTGCATAAAAATGTAAGGAAACTCATGGATATCTCAAGGGTATATCAGGGTATGTATAAGAAACGGTTTTCAGTTTGTACAAGGGTCAGGTATCAGACCAACAATGAGTTTTCAGGATATGGTTCCTTGATGTTATTAAGAATGATTGGAGTATAAAAGTTTATGTGTTATCAAATCATTCTCTTTCAGTGTTGGTGTTTGGTAATTATATCTTTGAAAAGTAGTATTATATTTGTATGGTTTGGTGTCTGAGGATCAACAAATGACGGTTTGCAAAGAATAAGGCTTACGGCTCAAGATCAAGAAAGAATCAGGGTTTAAGGGTAAATAGTTTGAAGCATGATCGAGCACAGAGGTAGCCAGAAATCAAGATGGCAAAGCTCACCTTTTCTAATGACCAGAAAATAGAAACTAAACAACAACCCAAAGAAGAACTGGGAGGAGGGAGAGATTACAAGCGAGAGAGAGGAAAAAGAGATTGAGGGTCTGTGTTTGTGTGTGTGTTATGTTTATCTGTCCCAGTTTTAATTTTATTCCGACCCATACAATTCTTCCACGTAGCTGGCAAATTGGTAGAAATAAAACACGTGTCCATAAGCTAATACGTATCCTCGTTAAACCAGCATTTTTATTTCTCATTTCGCGTTTTTAACGAACCATTACGTGGGTAAAAATAATCCGAAAATTACCAAATTAGTTTTAAAATTTTATAAAAATCCCGAAACTAATAAAATAAAATTTTCATAATTTTTAAAACATTTTTGAAACGCGACTCGTACCCACATTTCACAATTAACGAACCGAGTTGCTCTT
Organism: Apium graveolens; assembly: GCF_009905375.1. Taxonomy (NCBI): domain Eukaryota; kingdom Viridiplantae; phylum Streptophyta; class Magnoliopsida; order Apiales; family Apiaceae; genus Apium; species Apium graveolens. Next base: position 33,540,037 of record NC_133655.1, on the reverse strand, counting down.
AAAACAAATTCATAAAATCACGAAAGTAGTCGTAAAATATTAAAAATAATCCGAAGTTTATAAAAAATAAATTTTTAAATTTTTAAATAATTTCTAAAATGCAACTTGTACCCGCTTTTACCAATTAAACGAATCGACGTGCGAGTGAAACTAACTTCGAAAATTGCCAAAATAATTTTAAAATTCTCAAAATAATACGAACTTAATACAATATAAGTTTCATGATTTTTGAAGATTTCCATAATTAAATATGGATTTTACCACTAAACACACTCAGAAAATCATTTATAAATATATAATTAATGAAATATTGATTTCTCAATTTTATAAAGTCCTAAAAATAATTATTGAAATTATAGAATCATAAAAACAATTTTAAAGGCATTCCCAAAATTTATGCCAATAAATCTATCCTAAAACCACTTTTATAAGTAACAACGAAGCAATACATCTCAACAAACAATCATACAAAATAATCCTTAAATACCAACGATCTCACATAATTAATAATAAGATAATATCAAACTAACAGAACCCATACATATATTTTATTTAATTATTTACTCAATAATTATATCTTTAAATAATAAAATATACGAGTCGTTATATCCTTCTCCCCTTAAAAAGATTCTGTCCTCAGAATCTGGTCTAACTAAATAAGTGAGGATATTTGTCAAGCATATCTGACTCTAATTTCCAAGTAGACTCTTCTACTCGAGGATTTCAAACATACTTACTATGGATATATTCTCATTTCCAAGAACTCGCCTTTAACGATCGAGAATTTGGATCGATCACTATATGCAGAACAACTTGGACAAGAGCCCATTGGCTTCTAATCACTCACTTAATTCAAATCAGATACTTATCGCTTTAACATTAACAGGCTAAACACACTATATGTGCACACTGTTATGACGGTAACGTCAACTCATGAATAACTTTATTTATATTTATCAATACCTCGAATGGTTCACAAATTTTAGGACTTGGCATGTCCCTTCTACTCAACTTATTCAATCTCTTTCAAGATGACATTTTTACTAATACTACTGGTCCTATTTCTATATTCATACTCTCCCTCGATACAATTTCGCTTCTTTCTTTGTTTACTCTGAGCTGCTTCAAACCATATTGTTACGCCATTGGTGTGCTGGATTAACTTAGAATTTAACAATTTTCTTTCTTCTACTTTATCTTGATAAAAATGGGGACCTACACTTGTGTTCACATAAAGCTTGGTAAAGTGGCATTCCAAAGATGACATTGGTGATAAATGATCATTCCAGTGTTTCTTTAAAACTTTACCTCTCAACATGTCTTACATTTCCTAAATCATTTTCGTACTTTGACTCTCCGCATAAGGATGTTAGACGGTGCTCTTTTCCAACTTAATTTCTAAATTTTTAAGCATCTCTTATTCTTTTCATCAGTTAAGGCTGAAAAGTAGTCTCATATATTCACGTATCATCACCTTTAAGTATTTGAACTTCAGATTCCATTCTTTCCAATTCGTCTATTAACTTCTCGGTGGTTTTAATTACATCCAATTCTTCTCTGTCGACATAATGCATTTGTTACCATACAGCTTTGCTTTAGGTAGTTGTTAATGGATTAATTCAGAATCTTTTGTTAACCTTAGTCAGAATTTCATTCTTGAAAACTTAACGCATAGCTGCTTTCCTTCTGATCCTTAGAGAAAAATTCTTGGGCATTCCACGCAGACTCTCTTATTCCTTGAGTAGCTGAGGATGTTATCAATAAATACCGTTTGCTTATCCAAATACTCCTTATACACCATGTTCTTTAATTCCTTAGAGCCACCTGATACACTTGTCATTTCACATAATATCATCAGAGTTTGCAATGCTCTGAACTTACTTTAATCATTATCTCTGATATTTTCTCCAGTGGGATCTTAAGTTAATCCTTGAGACATAACACACTTCTTAAATTAGGTCTCGTAATAATCAATTCTTTGTAGGGGTCACTTATTCTTATTCGTTGTTTTGTTAAACTTCCGATAATCAGTACACAATGTCATAATTTTATTCCTTTTCTTCAACAACCTCACTGGTATACTTTATGATTCACTTCTGGTAAAACCACTCCTTGGTCTGCCTTGTTCATTAGGCCTTCGATACTTTTCCTTAAGTTTTTGACATGTCTAACACTTCCTAATCCATTTTGAAATTTCCTTCTCTTACCTAGTTATCACTATTTTTCTTCAAATTTCCATATATCTTGACATCTCTTCAATAACTTAAATACTTAATGTTGTGAATTTTCCTGTGGGATCTTATTTCTTAATTCTTCTACTTGGTAGCATCCAAGTACTGGAAGAAAATCTGGAGATATCGTGATCATTTTACTGGGCGCATAAATTTCCTCTTACTAACTGCTAACATCGTGATCCATTATCCTCTCTTGACATCTCATCATACTATCCATCCTTGCTCCTTTTGGATTATAACCTTTAGCTTCCAATTCCAATTTCCAAAATTTCATAATAAATTCTTCAGGTGCAGACTCTATGTTCGTTCTCTCCTTTTTGCCTATCGCTTGTCACTATTTTTGCTTTTCCTCGTGAATACATACTTCAACTCTTATGGTTCGTATAGATCTTACACCTTTCTCCATACATATCATGTTTCCCAATCTTTCAAAAGAAATATTATTACTGTTAGTCCCAATTATGAATAGGATACTTCTGCTCATAAGGTTTCGGTTATCTGGGTGCATATACAATAACTTTATTGTGCTGCATCAACACACATCCTACTTCCTTATGAGAAGCATTACTATAACTACCAAATCTCCTTGATATTTTCAAAATGATAAAGCAGGTGCTGTAACGATTCTGTCATTTAAACCGTAAAACTTTGTTCACCCTTCTCTACTTCATATAAACTTCTTGTTTTTCCTGGTTAGCTTCGTCCAAGATATTGTAACTTTCAAGAAAATCTTGCACAATTTTATTTTTTTCGATAGTTACCTGCCCATGATAAAACTTCTTACTTTTGTTGGTGTTTCTGGTCTCTCTTTTATTCATAGCAACTTTAATTTCTGCTGAATCTCTTTTGATCTTCTCCACATTGACTATTTATGCTAAGAACTATATTTCACACAACTTCTTTCTTCTCCAACTTCTTAGTTATTATTAAATGTTTTGCATGATCCTCCGTTAACTTTAAGTGTTACCCTATAGCTTATCCAGATATTCCTTAAAGGTTTTGTCCATCTAGTTCAAATATTACTGGTATATTGGTTAATCCAAATGACAATATGAAAATAGTACTTAGTTCTGAAAACTATATTTGATATATTCATAGGTCTAATCTTCAATTAGAGAAACACCAAGTCTGAAATCATCCTTATTAAAGTACTTTGCTTCCTTTATCTGATCAAACAAATCATTGGGCCAAGGTAACAGATACTTGCTCTTGATATTAAACTTGTTGAGCTTTCGCGAGTCGACGCATAATCTCATACTTCCATCTTTCTTATTAGTAATTAATACCAATGCACCTTATGGGGTACACTAGGTCTAATCGCTCCTGCTTCTACGTCTCTTGCATCTGCTTTGCTAATTTCCTCCTTGTAACTAGTGCCATTTTGTGTAAGGCCTTGGTCACTGGCTTCGTTTCAGGTGCTATGTCAATCGCGAGCTTTATTTCTCTATATATCGATAACTTATCTGGAAACATATCTTGAAACTTTTTAATTGCTATAAAATCTTCAATTTTGTTTGCCTCTAACTTTTATTTATCTCATAATTACCATAATGCTCACATCTTGATCACCGTAATCATCGTTAATCAATTCTTTACCTTCCTTTTTCCTTTAGGCCTCATCATATTCTCATTTAACATCTTCAGGACTATCTTTCCATCACGATGGTTCGTCTGGGCATCATGCTTCCATAGTTAATCCGTTTCATAGAATAATTTCAATCCTCTTATCTCAATGATATCAATTCTTCACAACTTATTTCCAGAAACCTCAATTCCACTATTGGTACTCACTTATTTAACAACTACACGTTCTTGACTTACTAATCCTTTTAACCATAATCTTATCAATTCAACAGGGTAATTCAATTCATCAACAAAACCTTGAGAAATAAACAATTAAGTTGCTCTCATATCTTTCAATACTTTAACGCATAAAGTATCCACAACAATCATTTACATCACCACATCCTTATTCTGAATAACATATTTCACAAGAGAATAGCAATTTCTCGTTCTCGGAGACGTATTCCTTATTGGAGTAGATACCCTTGACTCTTAGTGCATCCCTGACTGGGCTAGTAATTTGCAATTTTCGTCATATGCTTTTGTTTGCTTTCCATGCGTAAAATGTAGATGGAACTTCGTCCACTTAATTCAGGATACGTTGATTTCTGTTTGAAAACTTCTTGCAAAGAGCGACAGTAAACGAGATGATTAAAAGGATTCAAAGTCCAACAAAAATAGAGTTGAAAAGAAAGAAGAAACAAGGATTTGAATATGAATGAGACAACCACATTGGTACTTAAGATGGCCAGTCTTTCATACCATATGGCATACAGCACATGATTACGTGGCGTCCCACCCGACTCTTCGTCATTCTGACAAAGTGTCTCACCATAACACTGTTTGTCCCAATCAGAAAGAAAAACTTGAGGGAAGCAAATAAATTTGAAGGGAATGGAATATCCTCCTTTTTGATATCATAGAAAAGAGTTTATTTGAGAAAAGAAGTTCATACATTTTTAGGAATTGAGAAGGAATATAAGCTATAATATTGAAAACTAGAACGATACCATTGGTCACCATCCACATTTCACTTGTATTCATCTTCCTAGCTTGTTCGATCATATCCCAATTGTGTCATATAACAACTTTAGAAAGTACGCTGAAATGCCTTCACAAATTAAGCATTATGGTAGATTCCTACTTGTCACGTCTTGCGTCTTTAATATCGCACCCATACGGATAATAATTTAACAATTCGATCATAATGGCATTCCTACCTGGTAACTTCGAGATTCCTCTTTTAATTTAGATAACCACGTACCATTCGACATAACGATCCTTTTGTTAATAATATTCTGCTTTTAGAGAGGTCTGGAAATTTTTTTCCAATCTTCTTCGATCACGCTCCAGTTTTTGTTAAATCAATGAATTCTTCGAACTCTGATAGTCCTAGTAATTGAATGTATAGTTACTCCGTACGCTGATTCTGTTGTAAGTTTTTTTTTTATCAAACAATACTTGCACTTTACTGTTAAGAATAGTCAACTTCTTCATAATCATAAGTTACTTCGTTCTTCAAATTAGCAATACTAAGTTTGAAACAGCATCCTTCCAGGTAATCCGGGCTTTTCAACAAACAAGAAGCTCAAGTAGTAACTTGACAACCAATGTTTAAAAATCATTTTATTAAAACAGCTTTTGAAAATTATTAAGAAAATCTCTTTCGAGAGTTTGTTTATGAAGATTTTAAAAATCACACACTTGGTTGTTCTTACCATATGAGTTGGTTGTTGTCCTTCTGACCTATAACAAGGTACCAAATTAATGGATCGATCATATAAAGGTCCATTCGCTTCAATCTACCTTTTCTTCTTCATCGTGTCCACTTACCTTCCTTAATCGACAAAACTTCAATTGTTGTCGCACATTATCTTATTCGTAGCTCCACATCAAGGCTTCCATACTGGTAATACTCCCAATATTGTCGTTGTAGTAGTTAAGTAGAACAGGCTACCCAATAATCAACAAGTCTATTTCATAGAACAAAGTTAGCTCGTATCACATCACATCACTACTTTACATATCACATTTATCATAGCACCATCATTTAATTCCACCAAAATTCCAGATTTATACCTTTCTCTCCAACGCTTTCAAGATTCATCTATTTCATCCCATAATTATTCACGGGTGGCTTAGTCATTAATGGCTTCTTTTAACCCGATAACAGCTATCCTCTGAAACACTTAAATCTCCTCTCTAAACTTCTTCTCACCTTTATTTATATCTCAAGCGCTCACCATTTACTGTAGCTCTCGAATCCATCCTTGTAGGTACAATCGCTTCATACGACAAGTTCTAAACTGGGGGTATAGAACATGATGTAGGGTAAACTAAAGAGATACACTCACAGCCGAATGTCCAGTAAAACAAGAATAAACAGATGGAGGTTCTTGAATAGGTAATCTCATATCAAGAGGTGGAAAAGTAGCGTAGAATAGCTTGAAGAAGTGCACCCGTTATAACAGAAGGTAGTGCCATTAATGCTGGTGGAGGAACAAGGTGCAATCCAATCTGAGAGAAGATGACGATCCTCGAACGGAAAGCTCCAAACGATCAAATGACACTGGGAAATCAAGATCTGCCATTGCCGTTGTCTGGAAATCACGTCGCAAGCTGAGAATCCCGAATTGCAACACGAACCGTGCCGGAGACCTACTATGTAATCACACTCATCCTTACGACGTCTTAGCTTTCTATATCCTAATCCTAATCCTAACCCTCTACCCAATCCTGACAATCTAGGCTTGTTTTAGTGACTTATAACCTGTAGCTCTGATACCAACCTGTGGCGCCCTCCAAACCCGGGTCAGAAGTTTGGGGTCCACAACACATACACAATATATAACCCTGTAAAAGAGATATTATTTATAATGAACCTGCCTCACAAAACCACGGATCACAACAGGTTAAAGTATGAAAACAAGCCGCAACCTTAACTTTTATTATAACGTACTAAATTTCCCTTTAATTGACTCACAACTGATAATAAAAGTATTCTTATAATTTGACTATCTTTCTACCGCATGAAGCTTCTGCTAGCTCGATCCAACTCAACTGGAACCTTAGCCCGCACTTTGGACTGAGGAACTTCACTATCATCCTTTTCAACTGTAACATATATAAAAAGATTTGCAAGAGTGAGCTAACTAGCTCAGCAAGTCATGATAACGATAACTGAGGTTAAACAATGATCAAATGAGATGATTCAAAGGAATCAAGTTTCTTTTAACTAATCATTAGAATTGGATATTCATTTTAAGTTTTAAAAACCAAGGTTAGGCTGCTGATCAATCACGCACTAACCCCGAGCAAGAACACAACACTGCTCTAATTACTGGATCCAAGGCACACATTGGCCTAACTTGACCATTGGTATGGTCTGACCACGAATCTGGTCCACATATATAAAAACTATCCAATCCTAAAGCAGTTCAATATGATAACAATATGATTCAATAAAACAAGATTATAATTGTAACACCCCCAAATCCGGGGTCGGGGATCCGGGTTGTCACGAGTTCCATTTCCCTTAATAACACCCAATCTTAATAAATAATCAACTACTCTGTACTGTGACCCCACAATAAACACACACACCACAAGTTATAGTCTCAGAGATGAATATCCAAAAATAATCACAAGTCGTTTTATTCCACCAATATGCCAATACACCTAAAAAGGGTTTTCTGAATAAATTAACATTTCTTTGCCATTATTACAATTCATAAATATACATAAATCTGGTACATCAAAAGTTGAAAGCCTAGCCTATTGGTAGCTCCTACCTCAGCTACAGCGACATCAACGCCTATAGGAAACTACGGAACTTTTCCTATCCGCTCGCGAATTGGGAGCTTGGTCCTGTTCATCTTATCTATCTGATGTTGTGTGATGAAAGAAGAAAGCAAGGGTGAACAGCAAGCCCACCAAAATAATATGTATAATGATTAACAATATATGAGCCTTCTCATAGTACTCATGAAAGTCTTGGTCAAAAGAAATGAACCAAGTTGATATCTTAATGCGATGAAGTTGTAAAACATTCAGTATATATATATATACATATATACTTTTCAAAATATTGGAAGTCCTCTTCCATGCATAATACACACAGAGTTCCAGTGTATAACTGTATAAAAATATCGTTGCAAGGTGATCTCATATATCTAACCTTGTCTCAACATTTTTCTGAAAATCTTTGTCATGCATAAGATAATCATTTACTAGATATAAGTTTAAAAGATGAAGTTACAAGATACTCCAATATACTTATATCTTTTCCAAATACTACTTGAACTACCACCATTCAAGTTATAATTAGTTTCCAAAGTTCATCACATAGATGAGACTACAAGACCAGATTTGAATAGATTAAATCTTTAAAATATCATCAAAATAAAATGAAGTTACGAGATACTTCATTTGATGCAAACATCATTTTGAAAACTTGACCCTGCCAACACTCAACAATCGCCCAACCGTAGCCTTTCTATCGAAGTGCTCTGGGTAGTGTTGCAGAAATATCCAATTGAATGATGAACTCATTATGGGAGTTTGCCGCGCCAGGAAGACCACTTACAATGATTAGTCGTAGTAGTGCAACCCCACCATTTTCTACATGTAGAGGAGAACCTGTCGGATTTACTTGTCAACCGAACACTGAACTCCTAAGGAATGGACCGCCTTAGCGGAACTTCCAGGCCATTTGGGCCAATATAATAAGGCTGGGCCGGCGCCACTCGACCACTTACGCCACTCCTAGTTCAGATGAAATCCATGACTCTGAAACGTAAAGCTCGTTCCCCCTTTCCCTAAGTAGAAACTTGTTGATACGGCTCCACCAAGAAGTCGTATCTAGTTAGAAAGGAAAACTCACCGATATTTCCCAGGCGATGCCTGTTAATGGATTAACTTGTTCCAAGAATTTTACTTCCCGAGTGTTGGGTAAGTAATCAATTCATTTATCAAAACAGCAACCTTGTTGCGAATATAAAACACACCACAGAGCCGAATCCCTCAGGTTTTGAGCGAGTATTTAAATCCTCTTCGAAAGGAGGATCTTAAATATAAAAATGAGTTTTGGGATCCGCTCTAACTTTAAAAAATTATTTTGAAGACTCGCAAAATATTTTTAAGAATGTTTGGAGTGATGCTGATTTAACAAGGTAAATCAGTCCCAATATATTAGAAAATATCTGAATATTATTATTTAAATAATATTCCCATAAAGAATAATCTTTATAAAAATAATTGAAGTAGAAGTTTTAAAACTTATACTTGAAATGAATATTAAATAACCAAAGATATACCTATACGAAAGTACTATCTTTATTTGAATAATCACAAGTGAGTTTGATTATCGACACCTTATTCTTTAATAAAATAAAGAATATATCTCAGCAAATAATCGGAGTCATAGATCCTCAAATGAATATTCAAATAATATTCAATAAATAAAATAAGCTGAGTCATAAGCCCTCGAATGAATATTCAAAATAATATTCAATAATAACATAAAGTTATCGAAAAAACTTTATTCGATTAATAGTTTTGAAAACTATAACCATATATATATATATAAATATATATATAAATTCTACTCGGGATCCTCGACTCCCGGTTTTAGAAAATGTTTTCACCTTTGGGTCCCTATACTAAGGGTATATGCAAATAACTGCTATTCTTTAGCATAGGTATTATCAACTGAACCAACAGATATATATGGCAAGAATATGAAACAGGCATGCATATATATACCATATCAGCATGCTTCAATATATCGCAGCATTTGCTAATTAACCAACATGCATCTATCACAAGATAATGCATATACATATATACATCACAACAACAGTATAACGGGTAGAAAACTTGCCTAAGCGATTGGAGGTTACGAATGGCTCGGGACGAGTCTGGTAACCTATAAACAACAAGTAAGTTGGAATTAAGCCAAAGTCACTTGTAAATCTATACATTAACCAACTTAGACTCTAACGCTCGCTTTGCGCTTACTGATTCTCTTAAGTCACTCGAGTACCCTCGGCTCCACCATTTTTAATAATTTAACCATTACGAGTTTTAAGGCGATTCCTTCGTGAGTGTCTTACCAACTGCCTAACACTCTTACCATAATTGTTTCATACACTAATTAACCCTTTTTGGTCTTTAACCTATGTTTTAAAGTAAGGCGAGGGGAAAAGTTTCGTTCGCGAAACGCCGTTACTTAAAATGGTCGTTTCTCCTAAACCGTACATCAGAATCAAACGAACTACATATCAAAACGAAGCTCGTAACATGAACTATCTAAACATGGAAATGGTCAAAATCTAGCAGGGAGTTCTCGGGTTCTAATGTTATGAACAAAAGCAGTCTAAAGTAAATCGGACATTACGACGGCTATGTTTACGCGATTTCCCAAATTTAAACCATTCCAAATCCACCACAATTCAACCCCAATTCACAACCCAATCAAAACTCCATACAAACTACATTACAACAGCCCCAAATCAACTCATTATAATCAATTTACTAAATCTTAAAACTTGAATTTAAACTATACTACATTCTTTAACCAAATCATAAGATTTCAATAATCCATTCACCACCATTCCAACCCAACTCTAAACCACAATCACTAAGCTACTCTAATACCATATCAACCAAAATCATTCTAATATACAAAGTAAAGCTAGGGTTTGGAGATGTTATACCTTCCTTGAAGCTTCTTAATCAATGAAAGATCCTTGGAATGCCCATGGAAGCCTTGATCTATGCTTAAGCTACCTTGAACTTTCATAAAAAATCAAGAAAACCAAAGTTATTTCTTGAAGGTTACTATTCACCATCTTCTTCCTTGATTTATAAAAAAAGATTGGCTTGGAATTAAAGCTTAAACTTATAGGAAGTATGTAACTATCCATGGGGAAGCTTAGATAAATACCTTGCTAAATAGTAAGTGGTGGAGCTTGGATCTTAATTTTGCTAAGAAAGAAGCCGAGAGCTTCATGAAGAAATGGAGGGTTTTGTGTTTTGTTTGATGAAAAATGAAATGTTTTGCTTGGTTGGTTGAATTTTGATTTGTTTTAGGTTAATTACCTAATTAACCTTGACTTTGTGTGGTTATCATTCAACCACACTTCCTTCCCTCCTATGTCATGCTTACATCACATTGCTATGTCATCATCCCTTTCTTGACCTCTTCTCATTGGTTGGATGACATCATCCCCTCTAATCTCTTTGATTAGCTTCTAATTGTTTGCCTAATGACCGCTGATCTGTTATACGGTTCGCTTAACTTTTGTTCTCGTTTCTCGTTTGAGGGATCATACCCGGGATCTTCTTACTTGGGTTTCCTTAACCTTTCTCAATACATTATAATCCTTTTATGATCCTTTCTTATAATCCTTTTATTTAAATCATTTTTATCCTGTTACCTTATACTCAATTCTTTCCGTATCTAGTGGATTCCTGGGAAAAATCAAAGTATTCGGAATTGGATTCTGACGATCTTTACATACACTTATATACCATATAGAGTACTAATAAAATCTCAGAATGTCCATAACAGAATCCCTACATAGTGGGGCATGAAAAGTTTTCTCATTCAGCAAAAACACTATTCATAAGAGTTTCAAAAATTTCCAAAAATTGGGGTTATTACAGTCTCCCCTCCTTAAAAGGATTCCGTCCCGGAATCAGATAGAAAATGAATAGGGATACTCTCTTAGCATTGCACTTTCTAACTCTTTCGAGTAAATTTTCCCACATTATGGTTCTTCCATCAAACTCTGAATAGTTTGATAACCCTTCTCCTAAGCACTTGTTCCTTTTCACTCTATAACCCTTGCTGGTTGCTCCATATAGGTTACGTCGGGTTGCTTGTCTATGCGCTCATATGCCCTATTTGTCTGGCATCCGAATTACACTTCCTTAACATTAATACGTGGAACACGTTATGACTTGCTACATGTTCTGGGGTAAGGCTAGCTCATATGCTAACTGCCCAATACTTCTTAATATATCCAAGGGTCCAACAATTGGTGGACTTAGCTTTCCTTTCTTTCCGAATCTCATTAACCCCTTCCAAGGGAATACCTATAACAACACTAGGTCCCCTACTTCCCATTCCTTGTCCTTTCGTGTCAAATCAACATACTTCTTATGTCCATCTTGGGCTACTACCAGCCGTCCTCTGATTAAATCTATTGAATCCTTGGTCCTTTGGACCACTGCTGGTCCGAGTATCTTGCGCTCTACAACTTCATCCTAACATAAGGGAGATCGACATTGTCTTCCCTCAAGGATCTCATAAGGCGATATCTCGATAATGACATATGATCTATTGTCGTAAGATAACTCAATCCGCGTTAAGTGATCATTCCAAATTCTTTCAAGTCTATTGCATAGAATTTTTATCACAGCTTCTAGCACTATAGCTTTGGCGTCTCAATACCCATTCTTTTCCAGTTCGTAATCGCTACTACCTTCCGTTCCTAATATTATACTGGTTATACTTTTGCTCGTTAGCGTTCTATAACCTTTTAATAACCACGTCAACCTTAGTATCACGAATGTGTTTCCATTCCGAATACTACCACAACTTTATTACTCCTTTTTCAGCTGTTTCTATTTCCCAAAGTTTGATCAATCATATAGAAGTAAATGAATTTGTTGAGAGATCACTATGATCATGAACACTTGTTATATCGCATAGTTAGTACAGAAGGTGGCCAGCCTTTAGTACTTGACAAGCAATTTAAACAATAGATGGTATCCTACTAGGCTTCTATCACACAGATAGATAGTCATTCGGCAATACCTCCCCTTCTGGAAGGGTTGTTCTTCTCAGCTTACATGAAATGAAAAGAAGAGAAAAGAACGAACTGAAGAGAATTGTGTATTCGTAAAAAATTTATTGCCATAAAATATCTGGCTTAGAATCTACCTCTGAACTATAGAGGTCTGTCATAGGAGAACAAAACATATATATTTATATCAACATCAAGTGTTATAGCATCGTATTTCACATGCCTAAATATTTTTGCTATTCCGTCCATCATTCTATGGACCCAGGCTCTTCCTCGAGCTTATACAAAATCACCTTTGAAACTCCCTCGATATCGAAAATCGAATCTGGGATCTCATTTTAGACATCATCGTTACTAGAATTCTATTCTTGTACCGCAACCTTCCTCATATAGTAATACGACTCTCTTTCATAAGAGGGAATAAATATTCAATAGGTAGATACTCTACTTAATTAGTCTATCAATGATAACCTATACACTACCACGACCCGATTAGTGGTACCCAATCTCAACATCCATTCCAATACAACTCTCACGGTTGTAACCAGCTCATTACTCGCAGAATCATTGCTGCATTACTATGGTCCACTACTGACGTACTGTCGTCATTTATTTTCCATGAAATCTTAATATCTAACCATACGGAGTCCATATATGTCGTATCAAATCCTTCTAAGGAGGTAACATAATCACCATTCCTGATTCATAAAGAACACTCCTGATCCTGACATATATACATGACATGAAGCAGATAAAATTATATAAGAGTTTCAATCAAAGCAACGATAGCAGGTTAATACCATTCTTAATCATATGCTTTAATTAGAAGACTTAACTCGAAGGTTCGTTTAGTCCTTTTTGAAACATGGTCCTGGATTATCCTCAGGATAGGACCTTCTAAGATAGATAGCCCGCTCATGGCGATTACACGAATTAAACCTTTACCAACTATTATTACGGTTGGGTATTGCACAGTCATCAGAAGGAATGTCAATCTTTCAAACCATAATACAACCTTTACTGCTTCAACCATTATCACTGTATTCCTCTGGCACGAGCGCCTGTAATTGTCCTCTTACACTTAAAGTGTCGGCCACCTCTTTGGCCTTTCCTGATAGTAAAATTTCCTTATAGTCAATGTCATTTTAACCACCTCCAAATAAATTTTCTACCTCATTTCAATCACTGCTTATGTGAAAATGCTTTTCTTTAATATCTGATGAGTAAAAAAAATATCACCATTTTTCCATAAGTTATTGCCTCAGTCTTTAGAGGTTAATCACTGTCACGACTGACTCTCAATCATACTTAGAACATCTTTTATCTTAGGTCCTAATTGCCCTGAACAATTTCGACCTTTACTGGTTCGATCCCTACTTTCTCGTGGTTTAACACGTGCCCCACTTGGCATCATTATAATTATGTCATATTTCCTTTATCAACATTTTTATTCTTGAGAATTTCGAATATTTCCTTTCTCCTTGTAAAACCTCTAAGGTTATCCTTCAATCGTTCCTCCTGTATTCCCTATATACAGGGCATATCAAAATACCATTTACTAATACTAGAACCATTGTCTATATACTTCTGAAAAATTTCTCCACTGATTCTTAAAGGTTGTTGTTACCTTAACCCTTTCCAAATCATACTGTCAAAACTCATACTGCCCCTATTAAGGGTGAAATGCCAACCTTTATGCATTCCCCTAGGATTCATTGTAAGTTACCGATGTTCTATCCTTAATTCTATCTTTAAAAAGGTACATGCATCCTTCCAAGGATAAATAAAGTCATATATCCCTGATAAGGGTGCCTTATTCAATCATTCCCACCTCGATAGTATATGCCTAGTTTCACAATAATATCTGCATTCAAAATGAGGTCAATCAATATGGCCTCCAAAAGATAACAACGGTTATCCGCTTTTCTTGCCTAATTTGGTAATGATAACAAGGATGTTCTGGAAGATATTGGTCGTGTTCAATGTGAACCTCTTCTTAATAATTCCTTATTTACTTTTGTTGTTTATCTCAACAGTCACCTCAATGTTGGGATATCTTTCATATCTGGCGTCTCCCTTTCTGGGTATCATACCACCGGTCTTACACTTCACCTTCTTGAAGGTCACTTCCTTCATCCAATTTTCTTAATTTCTTACTTTCTTGTCTCCTCAGTCTATCCGCGTCTCATTATTTATCCTTCGAATTATCTCAAGTTTTCCTCGAATCTTCCCAACTTACAGGGGATAAAATATATGTATCTCTTATACCCTCAACCATCAATTTTAACTCATGGTTAATCACCCTCATCCTGATGATTACATACTTTTCTATTTCTATTGCTATGAGTCTTTAGGGTTTCCTCATACCCAACTCCCTTATCATTCCTCAAACTCTATTGCCGTTATATTCATTTCCACTTCAATTTCTTTTTATTTTCCTTTCTCTTATCATTATTTCATGAACCAACACAACATAAGCATTGATTTCAAACATCCCGTCATTCTGGATTCGTGTCCTCAGAACGAATCTTGACAACTTTTACAACTTAGATTCATAATTCATCATACTCTTCTGCCTTTGTTCTGGCTCTAAAGCTTTTACACTATCTCCATAACCTTGGGAATTACTTTCCCGAAAACAATTGACTGAACTTTAATCAGTTTATTATAATCTCTGGCTCCATGCCTTTCTTGGTCTTTCACCAGTGGGTGGCCTCTCTCTTAGAAGGGTAAGTGACAAAAATAGTCTTTTGTGATTCGTCCATCATTTAGAATCTCAAATGATTCCTATATTTCCTTTAGCCAGGCTCTCGCCTCTACTGGGTTCGCTTGTTCCTTGGAACTCTGAGAGCTTAGCGACTTAAAGGTCCTGAAAGAATTTCCCACCGCACTGTCTCATCAGGGTGGTGGTTAGGGATAATAGTCTAAGTTCTCTTGAGACAGGTCCATGAATTACCGTATAGGAGTATCGTCTTGGTTTTCCTTTCCTTACTCGACTTCTGTTTCCTTAGTCTGAACGTTTCCTCCTCCTCCCCGTACTTGGGGTTATCTTATACGTTAAAATCCTCATTTTCCACTTCATTGGGTTCCTTCTATCTTGATGGCGTCCTCCCTGACTATCACATTCAGGGTTTGCCCTAAATCTTATTCCTTGAACTATGACTTTCATCTAAGATCTCATCTTTAAGCTCTTAAACATTTGGAACCCAAATTCTATAGGAATACCTCATTATTCCCTTATCATCTCTCTCGATATTAATCTCATATCTATTTATTGGCTCTCTGCCTTCATTCATCACTTTTACTGGCACAATATGTTCTTTTCCAATAATTCGGGCTGTATTGCAATCTCAAACAGCTTTTCCGTACCGGCTCCGGTTACCTTCACTTCTATTTCCATTTTCTCAAAATCTCTTATAAACTCCCCAAAAGACATTATCATCTTGAGTCTCTCCTTTTTTACTAAGGGCATTAGCCACCATATTGGCTCTCCCCGAATGATAAATAATCTCCCAATCATAATTCTTGATTAGCTCTAACCGCCTCCTCTGGCGTATGTTGAGCTCTTTCTACATAAAAATGTACTAGAGCTCCTATGGTTTGTGAATCTCGCACTTCTCTCCATACAAGTAGTGCCTCCAATCTTTAGGGCAAAA
Organism: Apium graveolens; assembly: GCF_009905375.1. Taxonomy (NCBI): domain Eukaryota; kingdom Viridiplantae; phylum Streptophyta; class Magnoliopsida; order Apiales; family Apiaceae; genus Apium; species Apium graveolens. The sequence continues at coordinate 33,523,771 of NC_133655.1, read as the reverse complement.
CTATTGCCACGAGCCTAAGCTCATGGGCGGGGATATCGAATTTTATATTCCCTTAATTGTCTTGACACGAACGCGATTATCTTGCTGTGCTGCATAAGAAGCACCCAAATTCCTTATGCGAAGCGTCACTACAAATCACAAAATCTCCTTTTTCCATCCGGCAACGCCAACATAGGGGCCGTCACCAACCTTTGCTTCAGTTCTTAACAGCTATTCTCGCATTTCTCTGTCTATTCGAACTTTTGAGTCTTATGAGTAAGCCGCGTTAAAGGGGCTACTATCTTTACAAACTTGAACGAACCTCCAGTAGTGACCGACCAATCCTTCCTCTGGTAGTCGCTCTAACCATGGTTATCAATTCCACAGTGGTCCTTTATTCATTCATGTCAGGATCCTCCACGGGATCCTCCTCAACCACAATCCCTTCTAGGACAGCATCCTCAACCGCTACATCCTCAATATGAACATCATCTGGTCCTGCGTTAGGACGCTCTATCGGATCCACAATCTGATCTCCAATAAGTAATAAAACATCATCGCGTTGTTGCTCCTCAACCTCAGGGTTCGGAGTCCCGCTACCATATACGATAATGAACTACGCTTCTATCGCTACATTTATAAGGGTTCCCATAAGGGTTTTAACTGTCGGTGCTACGTTAGGTAGCCCGACTATGAACTTGGCAAGAGTTCTTATTATCTTAATGAACTTATTATCTTAACGTCACATCATCTCTGAGGTTTATAACGCTTAGCTCTGATACCACTTCTGTAATACCCCCAAATCCGGGGTCGGGGATCCAGGTTGTCACGAGTTCCATTTCCCTTAATAACACCCAATCTTAATAAATAATCAACTACTCTGTACTGTGACCCCACAATAAACACACACACCACAAGTTATAGTCTCAGAGATGAATATCCAAAAATAATCACAAGTTGTTTTATTCCACCAATATACCAATACACCTAAAAAGGGTTTTCTGA